>NC_060973.1:4140000-4167500 GCF_910589235.1 Vespa crabro
AGAGAGAAAGAGAGAGAGAGAGAGAGAGAGAGAGAGAGAGAGAGAGAGAGAGAGAGTGAGAGAGATAATAATTAATCGAGTTCGTTGATCGACATTCAAAGTCCTTCAAGCTATTTCAGTCTGACGTTACAGAGACGTTGCTGCGTTTCTTTGCGGTCAAGCTCGTTATCGTATTCGACCTTCCACGCTCTCGATCCTTTCCGTTATAGACGATTCACTCTGACGTTTCTTTTGAGTCACTACATACCATCACAACTGATAGGCTTTTCCATTCCTTTCAATTTAGTCTTCTTCGTCTTCTTTCGTTATCGTCGTGTAGAAAAAGAACTCCGACGTTCGAGTTGACGTCCGAGTTGAAACGCGTTGGTGCTAAAACGTTTTGTGTGTGCTTCGTCGAGTTAATGAAAGATATGGTTTGCTATTGGTTCGTGAAATTGCTTGTTTAATACTAATTGTTTAAAAAGGATTCACATTGTTCGTTATTTCCGATATATTATTTAATAGTGCAAGAAGAATTGTGCGATTAATCGTTGAATAATCATTAGTTAACATTTGGAAGGATCAAAAAAAGATTCGCTTTTGAACATTAATGATATAATTGTATTCAAGTATTCTTCAAGTTATATTTCCTATAGGATCTTCATGGAGGATGTTGCGTCGAGCACGTGGCCCGCAAGTTTTACGCTTGGCATACAAAGACCATCGTAAAAGCGTAGCCTGAGCAGCGGCAGCTGCTGCGTATGACTATAAATGGAACGTTAAGAAGGGACATCGATGCGTGTTATGTTCAACGAAGGAAAAAGTAATCTGCGAGTAAAATCGTCGACGATTTAATTATCAAGACGACGAAATTTTATAATCCGATCGATTGACCTTGTTAATATTATTAAAGAAAAAGAGAAAGGGAGAGAAAGAGACACAAATACATACACCCACACACGCAGAGATACAGACATATGCGCGCGTGCTCGCGTATACAGATCAGAATAAACAAGGTGCGAAGAGGCTATAAAATGGGGTTGTTGAAATGGCAGAGGGACATTTTGAAAATCTTTGCTTCGACGCATGCGTCGAGCCCCAGTCCGACGTCTGATGGAGCACGATGAGATTGAAGAAGGAGAAGAGGAGGTGAAGGTGCTAGAGAAAGCTTCGGAAATTGAAGAGACACGGATTTGTGATGTTTCTACGAATGAATCGATACAAATAGGACGAAATTGGATATCATCGTGACGTTTAAATCAAACGTGTTAGATCGAATTAATTGTTTCGAATATCATTTATCCGGGACATTATTTTTCTATAATACAAGAGTAACAGCAAGGAAATTAGGTTGATAAAAGATGCCTGGAGAAAATCGTGAGGATCAGATCAATCCTTCTTCGCTAGGTCTACCAGATGATACTCGTCAAGGATCATTAAGTTCATCGCCACGTCGATCAAGCAATACTATGATTCCTTTGCCACGTTCAACGAAATTCGTGTCATCGACCAATACACTGAATCCAAAGACTGTAAAGACTAAGAGAAATCGTTTGAGATTGATCATGGAAAACAAGGAAGCTTTTGATGCTATAGAGAAGGAAGATCAAGAGGATAGATCTTATGACGATCGTTTTAGAAGAACTTCGACGATTTTACGATACTCCAAAGTCACACGGGATACTTATCGGACTAGCGATTGCAAGGTGATTGTCCTTATAATGACGAACGACATGTCCGTGATGTTTACGTAACATCCTTCTTGGATTGCAGAAATCATTCTTTAGTGGAAAGATAATCGTGTGCCTTTTGTGTTAGATTACGAAAACGATCTATTAAATCGATGGATTAATTATTCTCGTAAATGAAGGATTATATATATATATATATATATATATATATATATATATATATATATTCTTGAAATATATCAGAAAGTATCTTCTTGGCACGAGGAATAATTTTCGATCGATTATACGGTCTGAAGAAGCTAAAAGAGGCTTATACCTGGGCCAATGCTTATTAATTTGTGAGTACATTGCCCGTAAACACAGAGATGCAACAATTCCAGGCTTACTTTCGCCTTTCTCGCATCACCGATTGGTATGCTCTGTTATTTTGTCCTCTTTTTCTTTTTCTTCTTCATTTTACTCACAGAAAAGTCTCCCTCAATAGCTACGTCAAACGACCAGACTATTTTTAATAGCTCTCCTTTTTTTCTATCTTCACGAACGTTCGAAGACGAGTAAAACTCGTTGATACATTATTATGACGTAGGATTCAATAAATTTCTCTATTGGATTTCTTAACATTTCAATGTAATACTTCAATATTATGCGACTTGAAGAGAATGAATGAATTTGCAAATAGAAACGTAAATCCATTTCATGTGACAGTCATATTTCTTAATATTTATAAGTTTTGATGTGTTTCTCATTGGCCTAGATTCAACTTGTTAAAGTTGTTGAAAATGTTACTATTCAAGATATGTAAACATATATTGTGCTGTAACGAATGTTGATTATATAGATTATAATTTCGTAATTATTATCGTCATTTAATGACGATAATAATGTCGTATAAAATCAAACGTAAAATGTTGAAATATCATTTTGTGCAAGAACTATCGTTCAAAGTACATACGTAGTAATATACCTACGGATATCTACGCAACGTAACACCTGTAGATGGTAAATCCAAGGTCAAGCGCCACATTTAAACTCTCATTTCAATCTCCCGCCAACTCCAATTGACCACTTAACAACTGCGCGTTGAATGGTAGCTCACGGAAATTGGACTTTTTCTCGATTCTTCTCTAGCATGTTCAGTAAATAGAAAGTAAATCGCTCTATTTCATGCAATTTTCTCCCTTTGAGAAAGTTCTTATAATTCTGAAGTGAAGGAAAAAAAAAAAAAGAAATAAAATGTAGAACAAAGTTGTGATTTATCCTGCGAGTTTTGACGGTCGACGAGATCGTCTGATTGATCGTTCCAATTGATTTTTCGTTGTTAGAATATTTCTCATAATTGCTGAACAATTTCACGGCATTTCTATCAATTAATACGTCATGAAGAGTGATGAGTGATAAGGGTTTGTCAAATAACAGACAATTTTCTATGATTTTAATTAATTGTTATTATATCATATGATTGAATTTTTTATGAGGTTTGTTAAAAACTAATACAACGTGAAAGTTATAGTATACTATTACTTAATATAATTATAATACGATCTATAATTATATTATACCACGTATATTCTATTATACTAATTATAAATATATAAGTATGCGAATTGAAAGTTAAATGACATTATAGATGATTGAAAATAATTTATCTATAAGAATATGGGAAAATCTAGGAAATTAAAGTCAATTAAGATATCATTAATAAATAAGAAAGAATTTCTGCGTGAAAGATTAGAAGATAAATTAATAATTCTATAATGAATATTTGCTTGCCTTTAGGAGGACGTCGAGGTGATAGCATCTAAAAAAACTTGGGGTTTGTTCCCGGAGGAAAATCAAGAAGGAAGTGGAGGTGGTGGAGGTGTTATAAGAGTAGGAGAAAGAGGAGGATTGATAGGGGATCCTCATCGCTCGTACGAGAGATTCGAATTGGAAGACTGCGTTGGTAGTAGCGGTTTAGGTAGCAGCAGTAGTAGCAGCAGTAGTAGCAACAATTTGGCTAGCAGCAGATATAATCAGCAAAGTGTTAGGCGCCCCATTCGTATTTTTGAACGTGGCAGTACGGCCCTGGTTTACCCCGTGGTCGTCGCGGCGCACGAGCCGGAGACAAGCTGCTCGAGACGTCCAGCCGCTTTAGCGGTGCCGGCAGTGCCGGTGGTGGCGGCACCCACGACGACCACCACCACCACCACCACGGCTGCCACGACGGCTACAACAGCGGCAGCGGCAGCGGCCGTACGATCAGTAGCCGCTGCCAAGAACTTGCTCATTGATGCTACTGATGCTGATCTACGTGGATCTACTTACCTATCATCAAGTTTTATCAAGGATACTAAGAAAGAGGATGCCATGGAACCTGAGATCAAAGAAGAAGACGAACGGAGATCGTCCGCCTCCAGTCCTGAGGTAAATTTGTCTCTTTATTTTATTTTTATCCTTTTTTTTTCTTCCTATTTCTTTGTACAAACACCCGTCTTTTTCTCTATCGTCTTTTTCTTTCAGGCTTCTTTTGAGATTAAAATCGTGTGATAAATCGTGTGATAAAAATGTGTGTGTGTGTGTGTATGTGTGTGTGTCTATATTCAAGGGATAATTCTTCTTATTTTCATATGTATCTATGCATATGTGCATGTGGATGTGTATGTGTGTGTGTATGCGGATGTCCGTGATCATCTTCGATTTGCTCTTAGATGATTTTTTTTTTCTTTTTTTAAGTATTGATACATTTTTTGCAAATTCATTTTCATGGTCGTTTCATGAAGGAGCCTGGAAAATGAGAGAGAGAGAGAGAGAGAGAAAGAGAGAGAAAGAAAGAGAGGGTGCTGTCGAGCTGCGCCTCGTGGCGCACGTACATTCCGTATATACACGTTCACTAACGTAGCACGTATTGATTTTACTCGAGCTCTCGCTATTTCTCTCTCGCTCTTGGGCTCTTGGTCTGTCTTCCTTGTCTACTCTCTTTTCCCTCCCCCGTGTCTCTCCCTCACATATACACAAGCATGCATTTCCCTTCGGCGTATTCCTCTTCTTTCCTCTCTTTTCGTACATGGGCTGCCTTTAAGTTATTCTCCACTCTTACATTCGACTCATCCTCTTCTTTGGATGCACTTTGGAGAAATGAATGTGAGTGAGTCATACGGTATGCATTTAAAAAAAAAAAAAAAAAAAAAAAAGACAAAAAAAATAAGAAAAGAAACGAGAAATTAAAAGAAAATTATACAGAGAAATAATAAAAACAAGTAAATGACAATTGGTATTATTATTATTTTTCTTTTCTTTTTTTTACTCCCCTCTTGACGTCATAAAAAAGATATTCTCGACATATCTAAGAAAGAAACTGCATCGTATAATATTTAAATGTCATTGCGTTTATATGCGTGCATATCTGTGTATTATTGCAGTTTTATGTGAGACGAAACAAATGTTACAACGAGGATGGCAGTAG
The DNA here is from genome assembly GCF_910589235.1 of Vespa crabro. Classification (NCBI taxonomy): domain Eukaryota; kingdom Metazoa; phylum Arthropoda; class Insecta; order Hymenoptera; family Vespidae; genus Vespa; species Vespa crabro. Next base: position 4,145,113 of record NC_060973.1, read on the forward strand.
CGAGGAAGAAAACAAGCCAGGTAGTTCTTTACAAAGTCATGGATTATTGCCCTCTTCCTACAGTGGAACTTGGCCCATTCGAAGAGATTTATGGGCGACCCAACAAATGGGATTTTCCAATCAACAAAGTACATCGAGCTCTACTCATAACGTAAGTTTTTGTATGACAGTAATCCTAATATATATATATATATATATTTTTTTTTTTTGTATATACATATAAATATAAATCAAAGAGATTGTTAAATGACGACGTTATTATTGCAGGACGTGGCAAGCGTTATGAGTTTCTCTTCGAATTCTGGTACAATGCTCGGTACTTCGACGGAAATGCAAGGTCATCGTAGATTGGGGGCTAAGGTAGACGTCGTCTATAATTTGTTGAGCATGCTAGGAAGTTCCGAAGGTCGAGAGGACATGAGCTCAACTTTATTATCCATGAGCACTTCTATCGACAGCTGTCTCGTCATGAGACAATCAGGTTGTCTACCTTTACTCGTTCAATTGATTCACGCTCCTGGACAAGATCCAGAAACGAGAGAAAGGGCGTCTCGTGCATTGCACAATGTTGTACACGCTAAGAGCGACGAGAGAGCTGGACGTCGGGAGGCCCGAGTTCTCAGGTTTCTCGAACAATTACGAGATTATTGTCAATCGTTGAGAACGTCATTGGAATCGGGACAGGCACCGGATCTTGAGAAACATCCAGGAGCAACGATAGCGGGCCTGATGAAATTATCATTCGACGAGGCACATCGTCATGCGATGTGCCAACTCGGTGGCCTTCATGCTGTTGCCGAATTAATAGAGATGGATCATTTGGCTCATGGTAGCGAATGCGACGATCAAAATTGTATAACTTTGAGAAGATATGCGGGCATGGCATTGACGAATTTAACGTTCGGCGACGGCAATAACAAGGCTCTTTTATGTTCATTTCGAGAATTTATGAAAGCATTGGTCTCGCAATTACGAAGTCCCAGCGATGATCTCAGGCAAGTAACGGCAAGTGTATTGCGAAATTTATCATGGCGAGCCGATAGTAGTAGCAAGCAAACGTTGAGAGAAGTAGGTGCTGTTACGGGATTAATGAAAGCCGCAATGGAGGGTAGAAAAGAGTCTACCCTAAAGTCGATATTATCGGCACTTTGGAATTTATCTGCTCATTGTAGCACGAACAAAGTGGATATATGCGCCGTTGACGGAGCACTTGCTTTTCTCGTTGATATGTTGAGTTACAATGCCCCGTCGAAAACTTTGGCCATTGTTGAAAATGCCGGTGGTATATTGAGAAATGTTTCCTGTCACGTCGCAGTTAGAGAAGATTACAGAGCAATCGTACGAGAAAGGGGTTGCTTGCAGGTACTTTTGCAACAATTACGATCGCCTAGTCTCACGGTTGTTAGTAATGCATGCGGAGCCCTTTGGAATCTCTCAGCTAGATGTCCACAAGATCAACGTCTCCTTTGGTCCTTGGGTGCGGTACCCATGTTACGTAGTCTCGTACATTCGAAACACAAAATGATATCGATGGGTTCCAGTGCTGCGTTAAAAAATTTACTCAATGCCAGACCTGGATGTAGCAATATCGTTCAATTAGATTCAACCGCGCGTGGACTTGGATTACCAACTTTACCTTTTCTCGCGGCTCGACGACAACGTGCTCTTGAACAAGAGATTGATCAGAATTTAGCCGAAACTTGTGACAATATAGAACCCAGTACTTCACCAACGAATAAAGATGATAAATTCACGTTCAAGGTCGATCACAGTTTCCTCTCTGTTAATAACCGCGGATTACGTTCTTATCAATTGTACAATCAATCGAGTACGTCTGGGACTAATAAATGCAATGGAGTTTCTAGAAGCGAAAGTAGAGAATCCATGAGATCGGTAACTAGTACACATTCGGATACGATGTTCGAAAGGGTTCATCGGCATGTCCTAAATGGAATGTCACCGACCGAGACACAAGGTAAACAGTCCTTGTCGTTGCACGCAGCGACAGGATTCGACAATGGAATACAAATGGATAATCCAAAAGCGACTTCGTCTGAAAAGAAATACACGTTGCGTTACAAAAATGCTATACCAGAAAATCTCAGACCTAATGATATTGGATTCGGTAACGTTAGTGAATTACGTTCGACCACTTCTACTATATCATGGTCATCAGTGCCTGATCAAGAAGCTGTTTGCTCGCAAACTTTATTACATTCTTCTGTCGAAGACAATGCTTCGTTACTCAATCAAAGTATGTCATCTACTTCTAAATTTAACAGTCAATCCAGCGTCTTGGATGAAACAGACGTAACTGTTTGTAAGAATTCTGAATATAGATCCGATATTCCAAAATCTAAATCTGATATCTCCTCGCAACTATCTTACGTACCTGATAATTTTTCGAGTAATCAATGCGAGGATTACGATCGCATATACACGGACAATTCGTTGTTACATCAATGCGATCCTCTTAATTCTATTCAAAATGCGATCTCACCAACGTTGAGTCATAATTCTGAAGAATCTCTGTTTCGAAATTATGCTGAAACTGATCTTGATCAACCGACGGATTACAGTATAAGATATGCCGAACAAACTGTAGAGGATGACGAGAAACAACATGCCGCTTATTATGTGACTACCGAACAAGGTCTTATTCAAGAGGACACGATTAAAATGTATTGTACGGAAGGCACACCACGTGGGATTTCATTGAATTCGTCTCGGGCCGCTTCGTCTTCCGATTTACAAGAAGATAGTAAAATAAAAAGTTTATCGAGAAAATTGCTAGAACCTAATAAATTAAATGACATCGAGCACAACGAGAAAGCTTCATCTTTAATGAATATCGAGAAAGCCAATAATCGTTTTACTAATCAAGATAAAAAGCAAGATTTCGATATTGCGAGCAAATTTATAGAGAAAAAATGGCAGGAATCAGTACCAGGTAGTTGTCAATATAATAAAGATAATTCTACGAAAGTAAATTCAACCGAAGTTAAAACAGGTAAGTAAACTCGATGATGAAACGTTTGTGTGCATCAGACTTTAATACCTTGTTTGATTCTTATCGACGTTATCTCGTTTATACATACATACATACATTATATATATATATATATTGTTTTTTTTTTTTATTTTTTTATTTTTCTTTTTTTTTTTTTTTTGTTTTTTATAGATAAGCATGAGATACCAATTAATCAAAGTATCGCATTTGATACTGAATCTAAATCCTCGAAAGAATTATTTTTGAACAAAGGTACGTCTTACGTGGGAAATATAGATCAAGCCAGTGACGTTGATGAAGATGATGAAGATCTACTTGCTGCTTGTATCAACATTGGAATGCAAAACAATAGGTAGTAAATACATTAATTGGTTATATCTCATTATTTCTCTTAACCAATTATACAAAGATCTTTATAATTTGATTTAATTATTTCTTTTTTCTTTTTTTTTTTTTATTATCGCAGACATAGGCATTCCTTTATAGGTAATAGTTTTGAGAAACTTCCAAGAGCAGAGAGTAATTTAATGAGATATCAAACGAGCATTGCGTTGGATCAAGTAGAATCTAATGATTCTATTGGTTCTGCTACTGATTCTTTTAATCCAATACAACCAGAACCTACTGGAAAAGCACTGCCTACAAATACTTTGAGAGAACATTCATCAGTTTTGTTGGATACGACGAAATCGTTCAAGGACGATTTATTGATAACCAAAGAAGATCAAACGGAATTGGCGGAGGTATGTAATCTATCTTAAACAGAAAGAATAACGTCATATGAGACAAGATTAGTTTTTCTTTTTTTTTTTTTTCTTTTTCTTTTCTATGCTATTTATTTACTTTATTATTTTAGGAATTAAGCGACAAAGAAAAATCAATGGCATCTCAAAATATCCAGAAACATTCTTCGAACAGTAACATTAGTGAAATTAGCGTAACGGATCACGATAATTTCTCTATCCGTACTATACCATCGACAATAGATATAACTCTTAGTAGTAAAGAAACAAGTACGTCTAATATCGAATATTCTTTGCAAGATAAATTGGAGTTTTCGAACGAGCATTGCAAAACTTTCAAGATAGATCTTTGCTCTGGCAATGATCTTAAAGTAACAGAATCTACGAAATGGAAAGAGAAATTATTAAAGGAGACAGAAATTGTAGAGAATATATGCGAGACAAGAATGAAAAGTACAGATTCTGAAAGCAGTAATTCCATTGATTCTGTAGAACAATCGGAACATGCATTGTTAGAATTATGCATACAGACAGGACTTCCTAATGCGAGTGAAAATATTGCGGGAAAACGTAGTACCATAATCAAGCATCAGAAATTAAACGATGAATTTTACACTCATTTAAAAGCTTCCTTCAAAGATAATGAGATTGATGATAATATAACGAAGGATGACGTTGGCGAGAAGGAGACATATGTCATTGATAAAACGACAAAACGTGTGGAAGAAGATGTTTATAGACGTCAACGTGATCCCGATGCCATGATCGCATCGTTAGATCGGCTTACAGCTACTTTGGTACAACAAACCGAGGCAATACGAGAAAGAGATTCAAATACGATGAAACAAAGTATATTAAGTGATACATGGAACGAAGATTCTCCCAATGAAGTTTCTTTTCCAAGTATCAGCATCAGTGCTCCTATAGTACCATCGTTCAAAAGTGACGTCCCTGATGGTCAAACTACAATCATGTCGGATATCGCAGAAGGCGAAGACGATGAGCACGTAAATATGACAGATTCTAAAATTATTCAACAGGAAGCGATTAAATTGGCAGAAGCTGTTGATGCCGAGGTAAATAAACAAAATGAAATGGAAACGACGAGTATGACATCTATCGATCTCGATGCTATTAAACCACCATCTTCGATGGGAAGTTTGTTATCTTTGACCGCAAGTTACGCTGGACCTACGGACAATACAGAAAGTTATGTCAATAGGGACAGATGTTATTCCACGTCCCTTCCGCCTGTTCAAACTAAGAATCAATCGGGCGTTGATTCGCGAAATTGTCGCAAGAAATCTTTGCCTCTTGGTGTTGTAGCTAAAAGAGCATTGAATCAAGGACAAAGTCACACGGGTAGTTTAGAAAATTTACTCAACGATTGTGTACACTCACATTTGGAAAATGTTAAGCCACCATCTGTAATGGATGAATTGTTCGATGTCGGAGACATGGAAAACAGTATGTTAAGCGTAGCGAGTATTACTTCGGAAGTGGCAGATAATAAGGATCACGATTCGCATTCTTTATCAGGGAGTGATCCAGTATTTGATTTACTTAAGCCGGTAGCTAATGTTTTGTCGATTACTTGCATGCGATATGCCGAAGGTATGCAATCGAGCGGTAACAACAGTCTCAGTGAATATTTGGAAAACATTAATCCTCCATCTCTTTTCAATGAAGTGAATGAAATGGATCAATCGACGATGGAAGGAAACACGGATACCCTTTGTAACGATACGCTATGCATAGATACAGAATTACGCACAGAGGAGGTGCCACCTACTTTGGTAGAAGCTATCGACGAAGGGGAAAATGATACTGACGAAGGAGTTACTACTATTTCTTCGGAATATTGCGTCAGTAGCTCTGCGGAGTCGACTCCGAAAAAGAGATCGAATAAAAATCATTTAACACCTAAACAAAAGAGAAACTTAGCTAAGGAGAGATACAAAACTTATACGATTGCCGCTGAATTCGTCAAGAAGGAGGAAGAGAGACGTAAACAGGAAGGTAAACCGGTTGAGACGCCAAATAAAATAACACAAGGCAAGTGTTCTCCTTTTTCCAAATTAACACCCAAGCAACGTAGACAAGAGGATAGGGCACGTTTTCAAACTCAAGTACTTGAAAATCCGTTTCCAATTATCAATGCAATTGTAAGTAACAAAGAAGAGATTGATCAAACCTGTCAACAAAAGGATCCAGAAGTTGTAGATCCAGCAACTGCTAGTAAATCTTCCATTCCTACGCTTACGAAATTGCCGATGCCTAGGGCATTGAGAAAGAAACGTGCCGAAAATCAAGAAAATAAAGAAAGATATCGCACAAGAACGTTAAATGATTCGGAGTGTATGCAAAAGGTTGATGATAGTGACATAGACCCAACGGCAAATACTTTGGAAAAGGAAGGCACGGATAACGTCCACAATATCGCGTTAGAAGAAATTAATAATATGTTGGAGCATAATGCTACTATAGTATTAAATACCTTGAATGAATCTAGTAAAGCTCATGCCGTCTCTCTCGGAGATGATGTTTTATTGGATCAAGAAACTTTAAGTTTAGTATCGAACGAATCCGGATCGGAACAAAGTCTAAGATTATGTTTTGTTAATGGAGTTTCCAAAAGATTAATGGACACGTATACCAATCAAGCCGATATTTCGCAAAGATATGATCACAATGTTCAAGAAGAAAAGGATAAATCGGACGTAGAACGTGCACCGGAAGAAAATGATCCTATAGAATCTGGGAGCGATAATGGATCTAATTGCACGGAGGAACAATGTCAGGTAATTAAACGTCCACGTATAATTAAGCCAGGAATGGGTAGTAGTAGAGATGTTAGTGCAGATTCAAATACTACGGACAAGTCGGAACCAGGAAGTCCAAAAGCTATTCGCGGAAGGAGAAAAGCGTTATATTCGAATCCAATTACACGTAAACCAACTCCACAGTCATCTCCATTGAAACATCCAACTCCTATTAGTGCTATTCCTATTGGACGTAGTAACACTTCTCCTATTGTTAGAACAACCAGGGCCATTGCTCTTAGACAAAGTAATAGTCCAGGTGTAACACCTCCTACAACAACAAAAGAACCAACTTTAAAAACAAATACTAGTCCAAAGATATCCTCTGCCATTGCTAATTACGAAAATAAAATAAAAAATGCTAATGCCGCGAGTAAAAGGACATCGTTACCGAACAAAGGATCTTCGTTAACATTTACCAGATCCAACAAACGTCATAGTACGCCTGCATGCTCGTCGAGTAGCCAAAATGAATCTAAAGTCGAAGTACCAACAAAACAATTAGAACGTCAGGGAACATTCACTAAGGATGAACCAGAAGTGGAAAATGCACCGACGGTATTTTCACCTGCTTCGCCTATAAAGACAAAAATTGCCAAGCCAATAAAGGGAACGACGAAAATTCATCCAGCCGTTGGGAAATCTAAAATTTCTGTGAGATCTCATCAAACGTATCAGACGAAGGGTGTTAAAGCAAATGGCATAGAAAAACCGCAAGTATCGAAGATCATGCCGACATTAGGAATTCCTAAAAGCGGTACTAAAGTAACTGGAACGAGTAAAGGCTTGACCAATAATCAAAGTACATTGCAAAATGATAATGGAAAAGTTTTTCGTAAAATAGGACCCTTGGGTCAGAGATCTAACAGCAATTCTAGCATCATATCCGACACATCGAGTGGCGTACAAAATCGTAGATTGGCGAAGGAAGCGACGAGTAAAATTGCTAGTCTATGGAAAAAGGTAGAAGAAAATAAAAGTAAACAATTGTCCGATAAATCGGATGGGAAAAAATGGATTACACCTGGTAGCGGTACGGCAGAGATAGACGGACAAATTATTTCGAGTAAACCACCCGCATTTAGATTGTTCCGTAGTTCTACGTTCGAAGGGGTTCCTCAAGATGACAGTCATAAGGTGTCCATGCAAAAGTCAAGATCTAAACAGCCATTGATAACAAACGTTCAAACCAATGGAGTAAAGTATAGAAATTCGTGCGATTTGAGCGGTATGAACGCAAATGAGGCACCATGTAAGATACCTGTTAAATCATCTAATCCTGTTACATCAAAGAAGGACAACATCGTGCAAGGAGATAATACCGTTATTTTACGACGTCAACAGGGAAGCGATGCTGGAAATGAAATTGACAGTATAAAGCGTATGTCACGCCTTGGCTCATTTATAACAGTAGACTCACCTAATTCGGACATTGCACAAATACCAATCATGTCCGGGAATGGACGTGTACCGGCATCAGCTATCGTACCACCCTTTAATTACAATCCAAAAGCAGACATTCCTTCGCACATAGTTAAGGGTAAATCGGATGATTCTGAAGGAAAATTTGAAATAACTGATAGTCAAACGGACATAGTCACGGCCTCTTCGAGAATAACGACGGTATAGAAAAACATCATTTTGAGTTTTGTAGCAGTAATTTTTATTGTTGCAAACCTAGTCATTATAAAAGTTGCTCCATTTATTTCGCAATCATGTTGCTTTAATATTTTAAGTATTTCGATTTATTCTTTCGAGTTATTATCTGGATAATTCGTGTGGTCGTAATCAATGTATTTATATTTTGATACGTTTCTCAATATATACATATGCATATATATATATGCATATATATATATATATATATATATATATATATATATGCATATATATATATATAGATTTATCGTTATATTGTTTTACTATTTTCAAGATCATATGATGATTCGTTTTTTATATGTAAAAAAAAATGGTGAGAGAGAAAGAGAGAGAAAGAGAGAGAGGAAGAGAAGTATAGTAGCAGGAAATTCCACAATCCATTCCTGTTCATGTTCTGTGTGTGTTGTATATAATATAATATGACATAATTCCATCAATACAAGTCAGTATAAAATTATATAGCGTCTATATTAGTAATTACGCGGGATTATTTATTCCATTTTGTATATATTAAATGTGATTAAGAACTGTAGAAAAAAGTTAGCAATGTATGTTATACAATAACACTGGTGATACGCTACTGTACATCTTTAATTAGTGAAAACGAAGAGAAAAGTTAGATCTGTATTTTGTTTCCATCATAGTTAATATGTACTCATTTCGATGAGCGCATCGTCTAATTACTTTTGAAGACTGATAGTGACATGGAATATATTTGGGCAAAACTTGATGTGTTTTCAACATGCAAGAAAATTATAGTAAATTAGTCGTACAGTTTATATATATATATATATATATATATATATATATATATATATGTATATATATATATATGTATATGTATATATATATGAATTTAGTGGTCTACATAATGCTAAGATGAAATTATTTGTGAGAAGACAAAATTTTATAAATAATACACCCTAAGTTTCTAGTCTACTTCTATATAAATTTACAGTCAATACAGCTTCTATTTTGATCATATGTCTTATTAGATAAATTAATTCATATTTAAATATGTCTACCAAATCAAGTTATATCATCCTTTTTAAAAGTATATATAAATATATATATATATATATATATATATATATATATATATATACACATATATACATATATATAATTAGTATTAAAATATGCACAGAGATCTATTTCATATGAATTCATGATATTTGAATATAATTTATTGTTTGTTTTTTTTTTCCATTGATATCATTTTCTGATCATATTATTTCTATTAATATAACTACATTCTATATTGTGTCATCGTTCCTTCTTTTGCGAATCTGCAGTTCCATTAGAAGAAAAATGTTTGGCGTAATATGGAAAGTTTCATTTTGCTTTTTTTTTTTTTGTTCCCTTATTAAATGGCATTTATAAGTATTAAGCCCTGTTCCAGTTCAGGTTAATTAAATTTAACCATTCCAACTCGGATAATCGGGGTTTTTTTTATTTTTTTCTTAAAATAAATTTTCTCTCTGCATTTTGCATATTTTTCATGATCATTGTGTAATAAGTCTCTTTATTCTTCTTAGGCAATAAGTAACATTTATTTCTGTTATATTATATTTTACATTTGGCAGGTATCTAAGTATAATTTGTATACTATTAAGTGCTGCATAATAAAATTTCTAGCTACTATTTCATGTTTTTCATTATAAATATTTACTATTGGATATAATAATAAAAAAAAAAAAAAATTCTTCAAATTCCTATCTCATAAAAAACATCAATTCGTAAAAGAAAAAAAGAAAACATGTAATAGATAAAATTTTTTTTTATTTTCATATATATATATACATATATATATATATATAATTTAAATATGTTATATGGGACAATTATAAAGATTAATTGATTTATCTTCTGATACTGATGCAATAATGTTGTTCTTTTGTGGATTATACTTTACTGCCCATACCTGTTAAAAATAATAAGGTATGATTGTCGTTCGATTAAATCTATACTTTATACATAAAAACAGTTTACTTGTAATTATAAAGAATGCTACGGTACGCGAATGTATTTTGCAGGTATATACATATTAGTGATAGTTAAGTATATAAATATCTTTTTAGATAATGAATAATATTTCTAATTATTTATGTAATACATATACCTGATCATTATGTTCATTAAATGTATGCAGACATTGACGTTGTGCTAATTCCCAAACTTTGACTGTGTGATCCGAACTGCTAGATACAAATCTTTGTCCATTAGGTGCAAATGCTACTCCAAGTACCCAAGAAGCATGGCCTGACATGGTTCCTGCTAGATTGGCATCTTTTCTAAAATAAATATAAGAGAAAAATATAATTTAAAATTTGTAGAAAAGCACATAATAAGTATTAATATAGCACAAAGTCTATAATGATTATCGTTAATTCTTAAATTTAGTATTTTTTAATTTATTTGGAAACTGACACATCATATAGTTTCATGTGTCCGTCATCCGATGCGGTCAACAGTAATTGAGAGTCAGGAGAAAAACATAAGGATCTGATAGGCATTGCATGACCTAAAAAATAACTTTAATATATCTTTCTATAAGAGAGAGAGAGAGAGAGAGAGAGAGAGAGAGAGAGAGAGAGAGAGAGAGAGAGAGAGAGAGAGAGCGTAGGATTAATACAAATGTTAGTTTTTACTTTCTTAAATGTACCTTCCAATGTGCGGAGAACTTTACCATAAGTAACATCAAAGATATTAATAATACCATCTATTGCACCGCTAGCAATATATTTACCATCAGGACTCTAGAAATAAGAAATAATATAAACTTGCTCTGTAATCAATGTAATAGTTCCTATATACACACAAATAATTTATTTTAAAGTACGTACATAAGCGACGCTCAGTGTGAATTTTCCACCTCTTGTATCTAATGTTTGCTCTTGTTTTCCGCTTTCTGTTCCATATAGATGTATTTTACCAGCATGACTCCCAGATACAACAAATATATCATTAGGAGAAAATACTACTGTCCAAATATCAACCGGACCTACTTCTATACTAGAAATCTTTTCACCAGATTCCAAATCCCATATCTTTAAGCTTGAATCAAGTGAACTTGATGCACATTCTACAAATATGATTATTAATCATTATCCTGATATTGTATTACAAAGAATAAAACATTTTTTTTTTGTCATTTAATTATAACATACTTAAACCATCCGAACTCACAGCCACTGACACAACTCCAAGGGAATGACCGGTTAATTTATGTTTCAATTGTAAAGTACCATCTTTATGTTCCCAAACTTTGACGGCATCATCCACAGATCCTGTGACTACGTATTCGACTGTGTCTTCATCGTTCGATTGCATAGAATCTCTGTTAAAATAAATTCAATATCATTTTGATAAGGTGATAACATTCAACATGTATGTTATCAATTAAAGAATATTACCGTGAATCTTCATTATCAGGATTTACTTCTTTCTTCTTTTTAGGACATCCCCAAGCACAGGTCCAAATACTGTCCTCGTGTGCATTTTCAGTTTTATTAATTAATGAATACTAAAATAATATATATATAATATATATATACACACATACAAACACTCATCATAATATTCTTTAGTTTATATTTCAAATTTGATTCAAAAATTAATCACAAAAATATTCTCACCATTTTCTTGTAAACTTATTTATCTATGTTGTCAAATACTCTTTTAGAGGTTATGCTTGATTATATTTCATGAATATAGACCAAGTATAAGAAAAATATATCATAAAAGTATTACGTCTTGAATCACTCAACTTTATAATTGATAATTGAAAAGTATCGATTTTTATTTTATAAAAAATGTCCTTCAAAAATTGAAACAATACAATAACGCGATAGCAATTAGAAAATACGAGTTAATATTTTTAAAGATATTGAAGGTAGAAGAATATTTTCAAATTATTGAAAATAATATAATTACAATATATACTACAATAAATATCAACGGTAATGGGAATACACTTTTTATAATAATATTTATTAAAAATATAATATCCGTATTGAAATTTTTATTCGTAAATTTGGCAAGAACAAAATGCCCCTTTTGGGTCTTTTTATATGTACGATTCTGAAAGTATCTTAATATTTTACCGACATCTATCAGTAAAAATGATAAATTAAATTTTACCAACAATATATTTTTTTAATGAAAATATGTCCTTTAAAAAATTATATTACCAACAGAAAAATCTTCTTTGTCGCTAGATGGCGAGTCAATAGCGTATATCGAAGAATCTAATCTAACGGATTCCTTCTTACTCGGTTTAAACATTTTGAACGTAGCCATCTTGAGAATTTGCGCGCGAAGAAAAATTTTGTCGAAGTTTATTGTACTATCTAAATTCCTTTTTCTAAATCGTATCGTCAATTTTATCAAGCATCCAACGAATTTATCATCTTAGAGAAAGATAATAAGGTATAAAACAATGAACGATATCGCAAGTAAATAATATTTTTTTTTTCTCACGAATATTTAACGCAATGAACATTAACCCTTTCGCTGCGGAGTGCTCAGAAAAGAATTGCTCTCTCCGCAGCAGGCGCGATAGTAGATACGCGTGGATAACACGATACGCGAGTCGTTCCTAATACTTTACGTGCGTATTAATTCGTCGGTTGACCAATATTCATTTATTGATAATTTTTTTACTCTTGACATTAACATCGACAGAGCAAAAAATCGATACATTTCGGTCACTGTTGTATTTTTCCAAGCCATCAATCGCGAATGACTGCGTATAATTTTCGTGGTATAATAATTATTGGTTTCTCTCACAATATATTCAAGGATACTTTCGGAAAAGAAAATTTGAAAAATTTCTAATATTGACGATTTATCATTAATATTTGATTTAATTCCTGATAGAGTTTCATCAAAATCAAAAACTTTCGGAACTAAATTTTATGCGCTCCAAAAAGAAATTGCCGTGGATCGATGTCAAGTAATTCGTCAATATTTTCGGAATAAGATTCCGAGCTACTTGATAATATGGGTCTCCTGTAATATGAGTTTTGCTTTTTACCTTTGTATCCAATTTCTCCGAAAATTGCAGAAATGTCAGAATCCGATGATTCTTCTATATCATCGCAGATCATATTTTCTCTGTTTGTCTATGATAGGGACACAATTTATGGATAAAATTATTTGATTATATGAAAAAAATCTCTGCACAAGAAGCTTATGGAGTTAACGCGTCGAAGATAAACGAATTAATGGCCATTATTTTGCAGTTATTAATAGGAAAAAAAAAATGCAAAATAAATGCACGACGCCTATAGGCGCTATTCGCTCAGGAGAAGCATCTATAGTTGAGCGCCTAAAGGCGCTGTTCGCTCAGGGAAAGCGTCTATAGTTGAGCCGCCTAAAGGCGCTGTTCGCAACGAAAGGATTAAACAATTTTCGATGGAATTACACACGTAGAATAGTTACTAAATATATTATTTGTATGTTTTTAGAATCCAATTGGAATGCTGATTCAGTGTCTAAGAGAGTTCAATCATCGTCCGCCACAAAAGTAAGTAAAAAAAGATAAATCAAATATTAATCTTGTCGTTATGTATATTTCTTTCTAATAGGTTATGCCTTTCCATATCATTCATATATACATATATATATATATATATATATAATCGTATTTATCATAATGAAGTAAGAATTTCGAAATAGTAATCTCAACGATTTTAGGTTACGTCATATTATAATCGAAAGATTCGAAGGTTTCTCTCTCTCTCTTTCTCTCTCTTTTTCTCATCGTTTATCTATCTCTTTCTAATAACGAAGCAACAGGTTCAGTTTCACTTTTTATCTACGGCCGCAAACAAAGAAAGAGAAATTTATGAATGGAAAATGGTGTAAAGAGCAAAGGCGCACTGAATTCTCGTTAGATTCAAATCGTCTGAGTTGTTCGATGCATTCGAGTCAAATCAAAAGCTCTCTTAAGTTATTTCAATACGTCTATCCATCCATCCATCCATCCATCCATCCATCCATCCATCCATCCATCGTATCTATCCATCCATCGCGCGCATACACAGCGGTACCGAGTGAACAGGATGTGGTGCACCACAAAACTTTATTGCTCGTTAAATTGTAACTTACGTTTGACGCCTTGACGTATATAATCAGTATTCTGTTCGTTTCCGCGACATTTTTTTTCTATGTTCCTTTCTAATTTTTATTAGCTCTATTATTTTTGATATTTTTATTATTCTTTCTTTCATTTTTTTTTTTTTTTTCATTTCTTCCCCAATCACCGTTTCACTTTTCATCCCTCTTTTTCCTCGATTATAATCTTGTATATTTATGACGTAGATTAGCAACGCCTCCCTTATCCAGCTCTTCTCTCCTTATCTTCTTGGGTATACGAGAATTTTTGATAAAAAAAAAAAAAAAAAAAAAAAAGAAATGGAGAAAAAAAAAAAAGAAATATAAAATAAAATAAAATCGATATTTGTCAGGTTATGATCATTCGGTGGATTATGAGTAACACGTTGATTAAAAGAAAAAAAGGACAAAAATGAGACAGAGAGAAAGAGAGAGAGGGAGAGAAAGAAAGAAAAAAAAATAAATCGTAGACCTATAGTTTAATTTATTTTTATTCATTCTTATTACATCTTCTTGAAGGAAAGAAAAGAGAAGATGAACGGAACAAACGAACAATCGAATGAAGTAAAAGAAGAAAAACAAGGAATGTTCTTTTTATTTATATAATTTCTATCGAACTTCGTCGATAGAAAAGAAGAAAAAGGCATGGGGGTTGGAGGGGGAACATCGATAAGCGTTTGCGAAAATCGTTGATAAGAATAGGAACGAAAAGAGAAATATTTCTTCCATTTTTTTTTTTTTTTTTTTTTTTTTTTTTTACGAAGACCTATACGTTCGAATATTTTTGTTTGTTTTTTGTTTTCTTTCCATTTTTAATTTGTGAAAGACGTTACGGCCAATAATACTTAGTCCCTCCGTGATGTTTTACTCACGAATCGAGTGGAAGAAAGAAGATCGTGAAAATTCGTATTGGTGTAAATAGGTGCTTTCTTTGTGGTTATTGTTAGAATTTCCTCGATAAGTCGCTTCTTCTCTCGTTGGTACTCGGAATGGGATTTTTGCAATGTGGAATGCTACAACTTCCTTCGAACGGGCGTCATCGACCTAACAGCAAAAGAATAAGAATGCCAAGCCTAGGATATGCTCCTGCATGGTAAACAGACGCATTCACAGAAATCTCCACTTCCTTTCGCGCGCTAACACTCTCTTTCTCGCTCCTTCTCTCTCTCTCTCTCTCTTTCACTCTCTCTCTCTCCCTCTCTCCCTCTCTCTCTCTCTCTTTCTTTCTCTCTCTCTCTCTTTTTCCGTCTGTCTATCCTTCTTTCGTGGCTTAAGTGGCTTAAACTTAAGCAAAGAAGAGGTAATACTTCTTATCTATTTTCTTTTATCTCCATTTCTTACTGCAGCTGCCCATGCGTTGCTTCTTACTTTTGGCCTCTATTCTAATTCACAAGCTCGGTGATTTTCTTTCTTTTTTTCCTTTTTCCTTTTGTTCCTTTTCTGTTTTTCTTTTTCTTTTCTCTCCTTCTTCTTTTATTTTTACTTTAAATCCCTTTTCCTTTAAGTCTTTATTAATGGATAATAAATATCAACTTTCTCTTTTTATCTTTCTATATCTTCGATAGAACTTTCATAGCTCTGATCTATTTATTTATTTATTTATGTATTATCTTCTTATTCGTTCTATATTTCTATACGATAATTTAATTAATTTTTCAACCCTATATTTTGTACATTCGTTTGCTCTAATTCTCTTATTGAAATTAAATAAAATCTAAACGATCGATCGAATCAGAAATTTTGATTTGTACTTCGGTATTGGACGTTTCCATTTGAAGGGGAGGGGAAAAAAAAGAGAAAAAATACAAAATATAAAAAAAAAAAGAAGAAAAAGAAAAAGAAAAAACAAAAAGAAAAACATATCTTTTCTCGTTTTCTTCGTCGAGATTTTCTCCGGAAATGAAATTTTTGTCGAGCAACAACGCGTGCTTCCTAAGTCCAACGTTTCGTTTTAATTTAAGCAAGGGGTAACTACGAAAATTAGTTGGATATCGCGATATTGGGCTAACGTTGCTTCCTTCCTTCCTTCCTACCTTCCCTGCTTTCTTTCATCCTTCCTCTCTTCCCTTTCTTTCATTCTTTTTTTTTTCTTCTTTCTTTCTTTTTTCCTTTCTTTCTTTCTTTCTTTCTTCCTTTAGCTCCTCTCGAATTATCTTAAGGAAATCGGCCGAACCGCTCGCTGCGGTTCTTCTGCATCCTGCGAAGAAAATTACTTTCGTTGGAATTTCGACGACCACACAGGGGAGAGGGCTCGCTCTAACGGATGGAAATCCCTTCGAGAGGGTCTTCGAATTCTCTCTCTCTCTCTGTCTCTCTCTCCTTCGACAAAAAAAAAACAAAAAAAAAAAAAAAGAAAAGAATGTAAGATTATAATGTCTATGAAAAATTAACAAGTACGATTTTGTGTATCATGAGAAAGAACCTATCTCTCTCTCTCTCTCTCTCTCTCTCTCTCTCTCTCTCTCTCTCTCTCTCTCTCTCTCTCTCTCTCTCTCTCTCTTTTTCTATTTTAACTTTGCGTTTAGATGTAAGTTTAAAGGAAAGAAAGATGGCGAAAAATTGACGATAGACATAAATAGCAAACGATAATAAGAAACGAAATAGAAATTTTCTATAAAAATCATTATTTATCGTACGAGTATAATTTTGTATGTTGTAATACAAAAATATATGCAAAAGATAATTCTCTTTTTCATATTATTTAATAATTTCGTGTCGATTTAATGCAAAAAGAAACGAGAAAAGAAAGAAGATGGCGGGACGATAGACTTGCTATTAATAGAAATAAACGAGCAAACGAACAAAAGAAAATAGAATATAGAAGAAAATAGAATATTTTCATAAAAAAAAGAAAAAGAAAACCAAATTCATCAATTTCGTAAAAATATCTTCATTTTATTAATGACTTTTAATTATTTTTCGTGTCGACGTAAGTAAAAAAACGAGAATTGTTTTCGATCGAGGAAAGAAATATGGCGGATGATGGTATATGTAAGTAATAGGTATGTAATAAAAGGGCGATAAATGTTCGTAAAACTTGTTAGAAGTTTGCGAGGATATTGCGGCCTTGTAGTTTCTCTTTCTCTCTTTCTCTTTTCTCTCTCTCTCTCTCTATCTATCTATCTATCTCTATCTTCTTGTCGGCACGTAGAAAAGAAAGAATTCATCCTGTGTAGACACTTTGAACGCTGTTAGCTCTATAGGCTGTATGGTCTAGCATAGAACAAGGAAGGTTCCAAGAATTCGTTTCTTTTTCTACAGTCGACAAACAGCAGAGAGACAGGAGCGTCATAAAACGGTTCCAGTTCCCACGGGACCATACTCTCTCGCGCCAAGGTTGTTTAGTTCTGGTACTGAAAGAACGGCTTCCTTAGATCCTTAGATGCTGCTGGAAGAAAAGGAAGGTAATACTCTCGAGATGTAAGGAAGGGGAAAGCGAGAAAGAGAATACAGAACTTCTCTCTCTCTCTCTCTCTCTCTCTCTCTCTCTCTCTCTCTCTCTTTTCTCTTTTTGTTTTTGTTTTTGTTTTCGCTTTTTTTTTGGTACATTAATTTTCAACCACCTTTGTCTTTGTTCTGAGCTTCAATTAATTTTTCTCTGGTATCTTGTCGTGTCTTTAATTGTATTAATATATATAAAAGAAAGGATTTAGATCTGTTGAAAGAGAATATGCTTTTATTTCTTAGATTTCGCAGTTGTTGTTGTTGTCGTTGTTATTGTTATATTTTTTGATTATGGATTTATGATTAATGGATCGAAGTATCCTTTTCATTTAATTATATATCACGTATAAATGTAATAAGTTTGATAATTAATTCGTACGATGAACTACGTTGAACTATACGAAAAGATAATGAATATAAAGTATTATAACTCATTTATAAACTCATGTATAAAAGAAAAGCTTCAGGTTTAGTTTGAAACATATAAAAAGTTGCAATAACTCGTTATATTATGAAATATTTAGTTTTTCTTTTTTTTTTCTTTCTCTCTCTCTCTCTCTTTTCAATACCTTAGTGAACATCATTATTAAATTAAAAAGAAAAGTTGTCTTTCGTTATTCAGGATCAACTGATCGTATATTCATCGATTATTGTCGTTAATTAATTAATTAATTTTTTATTTATATATTTATTTTTTCTTCTTTTCTCTTCTTCTTTTTCTTCTTCTTCTTTTCTTCGACGTCGTAAACATTAAAATATTATTGCTTAGAAAATATCTTCGATATTAGCTGAGTCTGGGTGAGTAAGAGTCGAAATATTATTATATATTCATATTGAAAAAGTAAAAGAAATGGAAAAATTCCTTTCTCTGGTTATTTCAATTTCCTTATAGTATTGCTACTAGGTAGTAAATAGTTAAGTACCGTAATACTTAATTTTCTTTTTTGTTATGTCAAGAAAATGGCAAAGGGCAATGAGATTATTTATCATATTACTTTTCTTGCCTAAGGAAGTCCGAACCATTGCACATAAATCCAACCCATTGTCCCTTAGGAGAATTGCAAAGAGAAGAAATAAGCTCCTATAGTTTTTAAACGAGTAGAATATTCTCTTATTCTAGGGAGAGACATTCGTTTCTTCGGTTTCGTTTCAAGACAACTAGAGAGACGACCCAGAGGCGACTAGTTTTCAATTTTTCGGGTTTCTTTTCTTTTCTTCTCTTTTCTTTTCTTTTCTTTCCTTTCCTTTTCTTTTCTTTTCTCTTTCTATTTCTTTTTCTTCAAAAAGTGCCTGTCAAAAGTACGTAGGCAATCTTTAAATGTAAATCATTCCTTTTCGTGAGTCTTTCAAGGCCTTGCAGTTACGCATGTTTATTTTACAATGCAGCATTTTTCGTACTTGGCAATGATTTTTTTCTTCTTCTTCTTTTTTTTTTTTTTTTTTTTGTTATTATAATCTGAAAGACAGAAATAAGAAAAAAAAAGAAAATAAAATGACATTGGCCTAAGTAGTCATGAAAAATTACTTATTTACTTTAGGCCAGTTTAAAAAACTTTACCACATCAACTTTTGATCAAATTTAAAAGATCGACCTCTGATCCATGTAAAAATTTCTAATTCACTTTGAGACTTTTCGCTTGCCATCTGTATGTCTATTTTCAATTGCTATTTATTATATCGGTACTTTTGAAAAAAAAATGTATATATATATATATATTCGCTTACTTTTAGATTTGATAAAAATGTTATGTTAAATAGGACGACTTTTTCTTGTTGTTCTTTTTTTTTTCGATACAAGAATGACTTTGTTCGAATTATTGTTGTTACATTTTTGAGAAAATAATTATCGAGAATTAATTATTTAATGTTTGGACGAAAGCGTACGAAGCGAAGTTCGCGAGCTTAGCGAAAAACGCGACGAAAACGTCATCCTCGTGTGACACGTGCACGGAGAGAGAATCAAGGCGAAAGCAAAAGAGAAAGAGAGAGAGAGAGAGAGAGACCGGAAGATGAAAGTTCAATGGCTGATCGTCCTGAAGGACTCTTTCCCACGGTTTAGCAATGAGTTCCTATTTACTTGAGCACCGACATCGATCTTTCTTCTTCTGTTTTTTTTTCCTTTTTCTTTTTTTTCTTCCTTTCTCATCCTTTTTTTATGGTCACTGTTTTAAGTAGATCAATGTCGAACCTGTTTAGAAAGGTTTAAGATAGCAAAAGAAAAAGAGGAATAAAAAAGAAAAAGAAGCAATAGATTCTTAATAATTTTTTGTTTTTTCCTTTCTTTATTATTAATAAATTATTATCATCTTCTTTTTTCTTCGTTCGAATAAATTTTTTTTTTTCTTTTGTATTTTTTTTTTTTTCCATTCTCTCTTTCCCAATTAAACATTTTTTTCTCTTTTCTTTTCTTTTTTTCCTTTCCTTTGACTTTTGCAAGAGAATGTTTTTTCGTTCTACTCTCTTGCTGTCCTTTTTTTTTTTCTATTTTTTTTTTTTTGTTTTTCTTCATCGTCATTCAATAAAATTCGTGGGTGAGAACGTGAGCGTAAAAATTCTTCATGTAAGTATCCTTCGAAAAGGTTCTCGTACGTACAATGTACCTTCGACGTCTTATGTATACGAGAGTCGCATGAATTTTTATGTTCGACTACGATCTGCATATAATGACGATGCTGATTGGGCCGGACGTGGCGCACCTCTTTATCTCGATTTCTTCATTTCTTTTTTCTTTCTTTTAATCTCTCTCTTTCTCCCTCTCTCTCTCTCTCTCTCTTTCTCTTTCTTCCCTTCCCTCTCTTTTTTATATATATATATACACACACACACATACACACACACATTCAAGAAATAAAATTCATTAATCGTTATAATTGACGAACGGATGCACCGAATGATTCTTTCTCTTATTTTTTATTTTTTCTTTCTTTTCTTTTTTTGATGTTGTTCTCTCCTTCCTTCTCTCACTCTTTCTCTCTCTCTCTCTCTCTCGCTCTTTTTCTCACTGAAAGATTTGACACGATGAAACACGTGCATGGGAGGGTTTATCGTCTCGTCATAATAATTATTATTATTAAAAAAATCGTTTTCTCTTTTCTCTTTCTCTCTCTCTCTCTCTCTCTATCTCTTTTACCTCCCGCCTAGAGAACACATTAAAAGTTCAAGATGGCGATGTCATATGGCACCAAAGATATATGTATCTCTATACACTTCATATATTATAACGAGTGCTCTTCGCGAGAAAACACAAATAAACAGAAATTACCCGTTTACAGGACTACACAGAGGGGTAGGAGAATTATATATCTTATATGCATACGTATATCAGATTAGAAGTATAGTTTAGTTTGGTATCTCTCGGCCTGGTCATAATTTAGAAAATGTTAAGTGTTACTCTTTTTCATGAGAATTTTCTTGCTCTTTCTTTTTTTTTCTTTCTTTTTCCTTTTCTTTTTCTTTTTTTTTCTCTCTCTTTTTTTGTTCTTTTTTTGTTTCTTTTTCTTCCACTCATTTTTTTGCTCCACCAGTTGGAAGAACATCTTGGCAAGATGCTCTCTCTCTTGTAGGGACCTCGAGAGGAATCCTTCGAAAAGTAGGACACTTTTCTAGGATTTCTCTCTCTTTCTCTCTCTTTCTCTCTCTTCTTCTTTTTTTTTTCGAAGAAAAACGTTCGAAGTTACTGCGACACTTGTTCACCATTTACGAATGCTGATATTTTGTTTAAAGATCTTTACGATTGGGCCACCCAACGATTAAGTTTTTCTCAGAAGGAGCTAATAATTTTCTTTCAAAAGATTTTTCCTTATATTCAATATAAAATAACATATTATATATCGTGTATTTTTTTCTTTTTTTTTCTCATTTCTTTCTTTCTCACTCTCTAAGAAAAAGAATCATACAACAACGTCATTAATCACAATAAAATAATTAAGTCGTTTTTTTTTTATTTCATTTAAAAGACAATAAAGAGAAAGAAAGAAACAAGGGAATCGTTCTGTCGAATCGCAAAAATCATGTGCGATCTATGATACATGATAAATTAATAATAATAATAATAATAATAATAATAATAATAATAATAATAATAATAATAATAATAATAATAATAATAATAATAATAATAATAATAATAATAATAATAATAATAATAATAATAATAATAATAATAATAATAATAATAATAATAATAATAATAATAATAAAAAGAAAAATTAAAAAAAGTCTTGTATCTTAAAAAAAAAAAGAAAAAGAGAAAGTGAAAAAGAAATATATATTCAGAGAAAACAAAAATGTATAACATGCCATATCAACATGATTGTGCATTATTCGAAAAGATAGAGAAAAAGAAAAAAAAAAGGATGATCGTCACGCTTATCGTTATGATCAAACATACGTCATGCACTCTATCCCACATTATTAACACCCTTTTGAATTTTCCACGCGTATGATCTACAGATTATGGTTTCGATATCGCATAGTCAGACTCGGACCGTCTCAAAAATTCCCACAGAAAATATTACAGTAGAACGACCACCGTCAATGAAGCTCCGTAAAGTGGCACGAAATAGAATAAGGGCAGCATGCCTTTCGTGG
>NC_060973.1:4172500-4205000 GCF_910589235.1 Vespa crabro
ATCACTATATAACTTCTCTTATGTACATACATACATACATATATACATACATACATAGAGTCGGTAAGAACATTACTATGATGTTTCTTCGACGAGTAACAACTTGAAGAAAAAAAAAGAAAAAAAAAAAGAAAAAAAAATGCTCTACAATTAAGTATCATGTTCGTGTCGAAATGTAGCGTGACTTGTGGTTACCTGATGGTACGCCCCACAAAACGCTCTTTGTAATGCATACACAACCCTATGAAATAAACTCTTATCACGAACCTTCAGAGTTACCTCAAAGGCAACCCTTTTGACTCTTTGAACTTGAAAAATTTCAAGAATCGTTCGTGGCCCGACTGATATTACAATAATAGAAATATTTTCACGATGAAACGCCGAGAAAGAAAGAAAGAAAGAAAAGGATCGGGGTTGGCGGGGGTAGGGGGGAGGTGAATGGAGGGAACAATTTCTATGAAAAATTGCGATAGATCGATATTGATTAAATGAAAGATTTTTATAATTAAAAAAATAAAGGAATATTTTCAACAAAATTTATTGGTTTATATTCGTTAAACTGCAAGTTTCTTAGTCGGTTGATAATTCGGGTTCTTTCGTTCCTGATCAGTGAATACAAAATTGCAAAATAATTCTTCGGTCGTCTTGTTTAATTAACCGAAACAGGGTGAGCCTCACCATCAACGTTAGACGCGTTATTGAATAATTTCATTGAAAGTGTCCGAAAGACACTTCGTCACGGTTAATGAAGTTACTGTTTAAGCCAGGAGGATTCCCTAGAAAACGAGAAACGTTTACTAACGTTCGTTCGAAATAAGGGAACGTAAGGAAAAGAAAGACGTTACGGGCTGAAGATTTTCAAGCCCACCCCCTTCAAGGCAGCAATTAGAGTAATTTAATTATTTAAGACATCTGGTGTATTGCTGTTGACGAGAAGAAAAGAAATGAAAAGGAAAAGAAAGAGAGAAGGAGGAGAGGAGAGGAGTGGAGTGATGGAATGGGGGTGGGGATTGAAATTGGGGTTGGAATTGGGGTTGGAATTGTTGGACGCGTGCCATACGTCTAGAAAAGAAACCCTAACTCCTTAAATTCATCGTCGAACGTCGAGTATGGTTGCTATCTTAAAATCTTCCTTTCTACGTTCATCGAAGACGTTTGATGCGTTTCTGCGATTAACATATATGTATTATGTATATATGTATGGATGTGTATATATATATATATATATATATATATATATATATATGCATATGTGTATGCATGTATGTATGTTATATATGTAGGTTATAGTAAACCCACATAGGTGGTGTATGGCACGCGTGTAGCACGTGCGTTTACTCGCAACCGACCGGTAGACTTGGATTAATACTTATGCACTGGTGAACTGAACTGTAGAAAAAGAAGTATGAAGTAGAAGAAGTAGTAGAAGAAGTAGATAAAGATGGTGGACAGAAGACATACGAGTACATCGTGACACGATGCCTTATGTTCAAGAGTGGCCTCTTTCGAAGGCGCTCATTGGAAACCTGTCATTCTATGGAATTTCAACGTTCTGTTTTCTTTAAATTGATGATTATCGTACATGAACGTTGGTTTACTCGTACTGCCAACAGTTTGTTAAAATTGTGTGTATGTATGTGTGTATGTATGTATGTATGTATGTATATGTGTATATATATGTCTTCTTTCTCTCTCTCTCTTTCTCTCATTTTTTCTTTTTTAACTCTTTTTTTAGATGCTTTTAATGATAGGATCTTATTATAACGTACACGTTAGTTCGTCATTGTTTATAATAGCTCAGAATAATTCATTATTAATTCATGATAGTTCATTAATCTGTTGAATTTCTTTCATGATAGTTCATAATTATTCGTAAATCGTTATAATCATCATAGCTCGTGTAACAATTCACGTAAAGCTCAGGACTCGTGCTAGACAGAGAACATCTATATAAAAAAAAAAAAAAAATAAAAAAAATAAAAAAAAAAATAAAAAAAATAAAAAAAAAATAAATAAAAAAAAAGAAAAAAAGAAAGGAAGATACGTAATTATTATTTCGATGAGAAAAAAGAAAAGAAAAAAAATAAAAAAAAAAGAAAATATAAGAAATTACTGAACAATTAAATCATCGATCTATATATAAAATTTCGTACGGAATGAAAATCGTCGATATTATTCGTATGTCGAAAATATTCGTTGGGAGAATCAAAAGATCGTTGAACGATTTTACGTTAGGACGTGAGATTACCGTTCTTTCTCTAAAGATCAAACGTCTTTGCCCCCCTCCCCTTCCCTCCCCTCCTCCTGTTGGAAAAGGGACCAGGAGCATGTGTAGACAGAAAGAGAAAGAAGGAAAGAAAGAAAAAGAGAAAGAGAGAGTATGTATGTATATCAAAGAATAAGAGAGAGAAAGAAAAAGAAAAAGAAAAAGAGAGAGAGAGAGAGAGAGAGAGAGAGAAATGCAAGAAAGAAGAGAGCACGTGCCATAGCACACCTGCGTTTTCAGGGATATGCCATAGGTAAGTCGGGCACCTGGCGAGACTCAGACAGTCTCTTTCTCTCTCTCTCTCTCTCTCTCTCTCTCCCCCTCTCTCTCTCTCTCTCTTTTTCTTTTCTTTTTCTACCCTCTAAAGTAATACTATTCTCTGATGCAAGAAATATTATCGAGAGAAAAGGAAGCTAAAGAATAAAAGGAGGAAGGGTCGGAGCTTCCTCGTAAGGGCAAGGATCGTAAAGACGATAAACGAAGTCGATGAAAGCGTAAACGTGTAGGATTCGATACACTCGTTAACAATCGAGAACAATCAAGAACAATCAAATGTCGAATGCTTTCTTAAACCTCGTTGATTCACGATAATTCAAAAGCACCTACGACTATTTAGCAAGATAGAGAAAAATGGAGAGTAATAGAGAGAGAGAGAGAGAGAGAGAGAGAGAGAGAGAGAGAGAGAGAAAGTAAGTTTTTATTAAAGTAAATGTTGAATGTATTTTCTTAAAGTTACCAATTCTGTTGTTAGCTCGTCAGATTGCAATAGGAAAAAAGAAAAAAAAAAAAAAAATAAGAAAATTCAGGCTCCTCTGTTATGGTTTATAAAATACGTTGGGCAGCTGTTGGCTTATTATTTGGGATCAACGTCTTCGAGTTCCCATCAAACGAGCTTTTTTCTCCTTGTTGGTACTCCTTGGTCTCTCTTTTTTTTTTTGTTTTTCTTTTTATTTGTCTATCATTATTATTATTATTATTATTATTATTATTATTATTATTATTATTATTATTATTATTATTATTATTAGTAGCAGTAGTAGTAGTAGTAGTAGTAGTATTAATATTATATTTGGACAAAATATAAAGGAGGGGGTGGGAATTGAAATGTACGAAAATTAAATCTGATAATTGAAATGTCGTATAACAATTTTGAATTATAAACGTACGTTGGATCGTATCTCAATTATCTTTTATCATAATCGTATAGTTTACGATATTATTGAATAATTACAAAATATTTGTCATTTATAAACAATTCTATTGAATCGAGAAAAAGTATTACGTTTTAATATATTAATACGATTGTAAAAGTATTAATTATTTGTATACGTTGAAAAGGTTGCAAACATTTCTTTTTTTTTTTATTTTTTTTCCTTCTTTTATCGTCGTGTCTCGTCGAAGATGAAAGAATAATTTGCATCGAACGAATTTTCTATCCCTTCCCCACTCCCCCCTTTCCACTCCCCCTATCCGTCGACAACCAAAACGAAGACTTGAAATTATTTTAGGAAAAAAAAAAAAAGAAGAAAGAGAGGGAAAGGCAAAAAGTGGAAGAAGAAGAAAGAGAGAAAAAAAGGAGAAGAAAAAAATATGTTGAAGTTCCGCGATATAGTAGTATGAAAGCATTAACGTATGATACGTTATTTCGTAGGGCCCCCCACCCCACTACAGACTCTTTTTTCGAACCCTCCTGCTGTGAAATAATTTCAAACAAGGAGGACAAACCAACTGCGAGAGGTGAAAAGACGTTACGTTACGTAGTAGTAGTAGTAGTACTAGTAGTAGTAGCAGTAGTAGTAATAGTAGTAGTAGTAGTAGTAGTAGTCATCATCCTCGTCGTCGTCATCATCGTCGTCAACTTCGTCGTCGTCGTAGT
Source organism: Vespa crabro (assembly GCF_910589235.1). Lineage (NCBI taxonomy): Eukaryota > Metazoa > Arthropoda > Insecta > Hymenoptera > Vespidae > Vespa > Vespa crabro. The sequence continues at coordinate 4,176,643 of NC_060973.1, forward strand.
CGAAGGGCTCACCCTTAGCATGACAATAAGACATCTGCTTGGCACGAGCTTCCTAAGGGTGCTAGGAGTATAGCAGGCAGTATGTGGTAGGGCCCACCCTTAAATGAAATCGCCATGCTCTGTCGTGGACGATAATCTACGATGCGAGGAGACGCATGAAGAGAAAGAAAGAGGAAAGGAACGTAATGCTTCTCCCGAAGAAAACGCCAAGGGTTCGTTCATTGATCTTCGTCGTCGTCGTCGTCATCGTCGTCGTCGTAGTAGTCGTCGTCGTCGTTGTTGCAAACACCTGGTCTGGCTAGCTTGCTTGCTTGCTTGCTTACTTGCTTACTTGCTTGCTTGCTTGCTTGCTTGCTGACTGACTGACTGGCTGGGTGGCTGGTTGGTTGGTTAGTTGGTTGTTTGGTTGGTTGGGTTCTTTGCTCGTTTGCTTGGCTGGCTGCATCGCCACGAGTCGTCGTTTCTCGCTTCGTTTCATATCCACATTTCTATTGACATTTTCTCTCCGTCTTCTTATATTATCCAAGATTAACAGACGAGTAAAAGTACAAGTAAATGTTTAAATTTTTCTCCCTCGATATCTTTGAAATATCAATTTCGATCTATCGATTATCATTAATATCATTATTTTAACGATCATTTTAATCTTTTTGATACTTTCTCTCTCTCTTTTTTTTTTAATAAATTTGACGATAGATAAGTAGTGTCGATAGAGATAAACAGGAGCTCTTATTGTGTTCATAGATTGTTGATTAATGATCGTTAAAATTAGTATGTAATGTACTGATTAAGTACATTTATTAAGTACTGATTAATGATATTAATTTCTGTGAGAAAGGGAAGAGAAAACGATTACAACGTATTGAAGAAGAAAATGGAAAGTAGATATTTTAGGTATTGTTTGGATATTTTTCTTGGAAAATTAAAAAAAAAAAAAAAAAAGAAAAAAGAAAGAAAAATTACTTTCGATGTACGTACGTCGCGGACATAGTAGTGCCGCCATTATCCTCGAACACAATGGACATTACCTTACGAACAATGAAAGCTCCTCTCACACGGTTGTCTCGCATTCTCTCGAGGCAAGTGCAAAAATTGGAGGAGACTCCTTTTGCTGCGGGGTAGCCATATGGCGTGAATTTGATTAATTGCCTTCCTTGGCAACCACCGCGCGTTGGATCTTCACCTGCACGCGCGAACGCATGCAATACGACTACGATGCTTTTATGAATGATCAAACGGGGAGAGAGAGAAATAGGTAGGTAGATAGATAGTGAGGATAGAGATAGATAGAAACACCGCGTGGAACATTATTACGTAGAAGACGAATCGTTTTCTCTAGAATTTATCACGTAAACGACGAACAGAAATTGTTTAACAAGTTGTTTGATCAACGTTATACGATTGTGTCTCTACATTATGACAACCTACCAACGATTGTTTTCCTTATCAGAAACATTTATAAGTCCGGTACTATCCATAGTTTATGATTCTACGTGAGAGGAACATTTGATATCAGAGACCTGATAGAAATATTAATTAACGTTGAATAATAACGCGTTTAACCGATGATGTAACGCCATGAATAAAATCGATCAATTTCGTAAGATGATTTTCTTTCAATATTTCTTTCTTTCTTTTTTTTGTTTTTCTTTCTTTCTTTCTTTCTTTTTTTTCTCGTTACGAAATAAAAACATTAAATGTAAGAAAGAGAGAACAAAAGAATAAAGTTCAATTATGATAAATCAAGAGGAATGAAATTTTTGAGAAAAGCTTCGTTATAAAGAAACTATAATTATTATATTATTAGGTGGACCGGAAAGTAATGTCGTTTCTGCGCATGTTGATATTTGATTGTAATTAAAAATAAAAACATGTTAAAAATTTATTCGTTAGAATTTAATTAAAAAAACATTTAAAATTAAATTGAATTTAATTTAAAGCCACATTACTTTACGGTCCACCTAATATATTGTCGATTTAAATGGATTGAACGATGGGAAATTGTAGATATTAATTTGGATAAAAAGGAGAAAATAAAACGAAGGATTAATTAACCGATGGGTTAACAAATGATTGAATTTTTTTATGATTAGCTATATATATATATGTATATATTATTTATATATATGCATTATATATATATATATATATATGCATAGAGACAAAGAGAGAAAGAAAGAGAGAAAGAAGAAAAAGGCCATTGGAATTTTAACGTCGGGACGAATGATTCAAGACTTGTACTTTACTTTACAACGTTTAACATTTTGACGAGTCATTTCTTCATCTTTGCTTCTCTAGCTCTATATATTATACCTTACGGTATATATCTAAGGTGAAATGCATGAGTATGCAAACTAAATGCACTATTCTCTTTGCGAAGATTTTCAAAGGAAACTCCGACATTGCATTCCGTTAGAACAGAACGTAGAACTTAGCGATAGTTTTTGATTCGACACGATCTCGCCATTGCGTTTACTTCTCAAGCACCATAGCTCAACGCCATTAACTCTGCTAATATTCTACGTAGACATTAAACATTGCCATGAAATTACACAATGGGATGATTTTACGAATAGATAGGTTAATCATTTCGTACGATGCAAAATGATTTTATTTGTTTGCATATATATGTATATATATATATATACACACACACACACAAACAAATACATACATATATATAAATTTTATCATTAATTTTTCATTTACATTTATTAGATATTTTATTTATTTATTGTTGAAAGTGATTTTATCGTTTAATAAAATTTTAATATAAAACCTGGTAATAAGCACATTAGATATCTAACTCTATGTACATTTTTATATTTCTTTATTTAGAAGAAAATTAACAACGATCATGTCGGATTGATTAAAATGTTTATTAGATAATGGTAATGAAGATTAGAAAAAAAAATTCATCTCTCTCTCTCTCTCTCTCTCTCTCTCTTTCTCTCACTCTTTCTCTCACTCTCTCTCAGCTTTCTAATAATTTCATTTTTCCAATTTACTTACTATATCACCTGTAATAATGATTGCGTATCGTTAAATACGTTATTTAAATACAAATAGAAAAGAAGAGAAAAAGAAAAGAAATAAGTACGCTTAGAAATTGATTAAGATATCGTTTGATTTTGTATAAAAGAATATAAAAAAAAAAATAAAAAACATAGAAACACGATGAGAACAAAAAAAGAGAGAGAGAGAGAGAGAGAGAGAGAGAGAGAGGAAGAGAAAGAGAAAGAGAAAGGGTTCTCGTTCGGATTGAAATTGGGCGTACATTTAGTTCTTTCAGCTTTCGTCGAGGTCCGTCTGGTGAGAAGAAGAAAAAAAAGAAGTAGAAGAATCATCGTGATGGCGGGGGAGGAATTGGATTGGTGGGGGAATGAAGGGGAGGGGATAGAGTCAGCTCGTTAAAGAGATAAGCTAAGGACAGACGAATCATTAGAGTGAAGGAAACTCGGGCCACCCTGGCGCGCGTTAGCTTCGAGCGTTCGCTCGATCACTCTTTGATCGACGATTTATTATTATATACATATATATATACACACACACACACATATATATATATATATATGTATATTCATACATAATATATATATATGTGTGTTTAGAGAAATGATTCAAATGTTGTGTGGTCATTGCATGCTGGCATTTAATCATCGAAACGTTAATATAACGTCGCGATAACGTTTACGATCATGAATAATCCCTATTACGGATTCAATCTTTTATCAGCCGGAAGTTCTTTCATTTTTATATCCTTTTTTGTTTTGTTCTGTTTTGTTTTGTTTTGTTTTTTGTTTTTTTTCCTTTCTTCCTTTTTTTTTTCTTTTTTACTTTTGTTCTCTTATTTTTCTCTCTTTTCTTCTTCTTCTTCTACTTCTATTCTCTTTTTTCATTTTTTTTTTGTTTTTGTTTTTTTTTTTGTTTTTTTTCTTTTGTCCTCCTTAAATTTTCTCTCGCTTTATTATCCCGAGAGTAAACCGCGTAGATTTTTGTAGAATTGTCGTTGATTGTTGGAAATATAAGAGGACGACGCGAGTGTTTTTTTATGACCTCAATCATTGATTTATTAATATTTCTTCTAGAATGCGTGGGGGGAGAGAGAGAGAGAGAGAGAGAGAGAGAGAGAGAGAAATAGAAAATTTCAATAGAGGATTATAAAATAAACATATCTATCCAGAAGATATTATGCTCGTAAAAAAGATTCTTAGGCTTGTAATTTTAAGAGATTTGAGAATTGAAAAAAAAAAGAAAAGAAAAGATACAATTAGCCTATAAGAGTCTCGAAGAGGAATGATCATCGATATTAAAAAAAAAAAAAGAAAAAAAAAGAAAAAAAAAGAAATGGTTTGGAAAAAATCGAAGTCAAAAGAGTTAAACGAAAAAATTGATGATGTAGAAAGAAATTTACAAAAAAAAAGAAAAAAGAAACATAAAAGAAGAAAAAGAATGGAGAAGAATATAAGATTTTTTTTTCTTTTCTTAAAAAAAAATGTATATATATATATATATATATATATATATATATATATATATATATATATATATATATATATATATGGAAACACAATCTTTTTTTTTTTTTTTAATTACGTACATACATTTAAATAATTTAATTTAGAAACTGATAGGGCGTACTAATTAATATCAATACTGAAGTTTCGCGCTAGACAGGACATTGAACGTCTTTCGTTCTGTCAAATGTATCTATTCCAAGCCACTCGAAAGTGTTGCCATGCAAAATGCTATGTTCTATGAATAATACGACGAGTAAAAAAAATGGAAAGAGAGCCACGAGAGAATGGTGATTTTTATAATTTTAAACTAAAAATCAGGTCTCGGATTCGTCAGAGTTTAAGAACTCGTTTTCTATCTACATATATATATCTATCTCTCTCCCTCTCTCTCTCTTTCTCTCGAAAGAGAGAGAGACTCCACTCGTATTACAATAAGTAGATATATAAGTGTCTTGCGTCTAAACTCGTTTCAAGTTTTTTGAAACGATGACAAATTCGATCTGAATATTAGATCATTTTCCAATGACATTTTCTAAATATTGATAATAATTTTTTTTAATTCGTCATTACCACCACGATTGATATATAAAAAAAAATCACGTTACACGATTACTAATTTTAAATTCAACTAAAAAATTATTAAATAATTTATAATAATTAATATAAATGATTTATAAATCTTTATAAATCGTTGCAATTTAAATGTTAGCTCGATATAAAATTCACCGTAAAAAAAAAGATATAATAATAACGTGATGTCAATTGCGATTGATAATTCAATCGTTTAATTATTAATTTGTAGAAAGAAAAAGAAACAAATAGAAAGAATTAATATTTTGCATAATTTGAATGATAATATTAGAAAAATTTTACATAATATTTTAATTGACATTTCAATTCGTATTTTTTAAGCAATTACCGTTTTCTTCATTGTATTAAATAGAAATCTAATAATGGAGGATAGATATGAGAAATCATTCGAAAAATTTACAGAACGAAGTTAAAACTTTACAAATGGCTCTCAAGCCTATCCCGACGATTTATACGCCATACTGTCGTAAGTTCATAACCTTCGTAGATCCCTTTAATGTACCGACCCTCACGGCTTACCGTCTCTCGTTCTTGCATTCATTGCTCTTATACATACGTATCTACATACATCGTACATGAACAGACGTATACATACACACACACATACGTGCGCACACAGAAATAAATTTACACGTATACCAAAATAGAAAGGACGTCTATGTGCGTACAAGAAGAGGCCGGTATTAGTCAAGCGAAAGATTCATTATGACGTACAATAACGAGTTAAATAAATTTACAATTCTAGTGGCAAGTCTTTTATTGTAAAATGACCATCTTGAATATTAGTTTGATCTAATGATTCATATCGATCTTGTTTCTTTTTTTTTCTTTCTTTTGTTTTTCTTTTGTTTTTTGTTTTCTTTTTTTTTTTTAATAGATATAGAAAATATATTTGTTAAGAGAGATTAAATAAATTTCATTCCCCTTGTCCTTTTGATTTTATTGTTATATTAGTTTGAACGGAGATTAAAATTTAAATATAAATTAAGAAAAAATTTCATCGTGCGTTTATTATATTAACGAATAGGTATAATTGATTTTTCATTTTTTTATTTTATTTTGTTTTTTTTTATCTTCTTGTAAGAGACATCGATCGCATTTATTGTCTATTTATATTATCTTTATAATATAAAACATAATATATCTCTTTTCATTCCATCGTAGTCTCAACCAATATATATATATATATATATATATATATATATATTAATTAATCATTTTCGATCTCATTTATGATCTCATCTAACGATAAATAAATAAATAAATCTCATTTTGAAATTGAAAATACCAACCAATCTATCGATCGATCTATCTATCTATACTTTCTCGTAGTCCTTCATTTCGATTCCTTTAAAAGATTAGAATAACGATTAGAGAAGTGGAAGGACACGTCTCCTAACTGGATTCGTTACTGCTTGTGTTGGACTTTCAGAATGGAGTCTTTTATTCGGCCGGTCGTAAGTTTGAAATTATGATAGGAGAAAATGAAGATATCGGTGATGATGATGGTGATGGCAGTAAGCAGGAAAGGAAAGAGAGAGAGAGAGAGAGAGAGAGAGAGAGAGAGAGAGAGAGACGAAGAGAGAGAGTGAGAGAGATAGAAAGCTGGCAGAGCGAGAAACGATGAGAGAGGAATGCGGTCTCCTTGGACCTCAGAAGTTTCTTCCAACACAAACTCGAACTCACTATCTCTCTCTCTCTCTCATTTTTAAATTCTCTTTGTCTCTCTCTCTCTCTCTTTCTCTTACTCATTTTTATATTCTATTTATCTCTCTTGGTCGTTTCAATATTCCTTCTCTCTCTCTCTCTCTCTCTCTCTCTCTCTCTCTCTCTCTCTCTGATTTATAAATTCTATCCCTCTCACTCACTTTGCGATTCTATCTATCTATATATCTTCCTTACTCATTTTTATATATTCTTTCTCTCTCATTCATTTTTACATTCTCTTTTCCATTCACACATTTCCACGCATTCATTTATTCATCCACGTGCATGTATGTGTATGTATGTATGTATATATATATATATATATATATATATCTATGTATATGTATATATAATGGAAGTAGTTTTCATCATCTCACTTTTCTCTTCGACACTTTAGATTTGAAATTGATCGGTATCGAGGCTAATTCGCGATATTACACCTGACATGTTAGTACCCTGCCGTGTAAATGATGATTCTGTAGCTAAAGAATCGCTTCGAACGATAGATTTATCATATACAAGGATGTAAGTAAATGTATTAGTCTTATAGATCGTGTATATCCGTCGTCCGTGTGTACGGATATGCGCGTGTGCGTGTGTGTGTATACGTACGTCTGTGTATTCGTGCGTGCGTGCGTGTGTATACGTTGATCGGTCTCACTTGCGAGATGCAAAGGCGTCAGTGGCTTAAAGGCTCTCTGAACCTTTTCAGGATGCCTTCACGAAGGTGCAACGCGAGGAGTCGACAGAAACCAAATCGAAAGGTTAGGGTCAGAGCAGCTCCACCTTCTTTTTCTCCTTCTCCTTCTTCTTTTTTTTTCTTTTTTCTTTTTCTTTTTTCTTTTCTTTCTTTTTTTCCTTCCTTTTTCGTCGTCTTATTCTTGCAAGTCACACCCACACGTACATCTACGTAAGAAATATTGTACAGTCACATATATGTAACACACATATATATAATGTATGTGTGTCTGTGTGTATGTATGTATTACCAATTACGAAAGAATTTTCAAATGCTTTAAGCATCATCAATAACATAAAATTTGAAATTAATCAATATTACGTATAATTATCATTATCGATATTTATTGATAAAATTATTATATATACGTACTTATAAAATTCTTAGGAAATTTCAATAGATAAATATACAATCGATCGATAAGCGTCTGTTAGAGTCATATTGGTCTAGGTCACGTCGTTCTTAGAATGTGTGATCTGGTATTAGTAAACATTCTTAATTCCTTTGTTCTTGTAGGAGAGGAAAAGGTCAATGCTTTAGTTAGATTTAAACTCTCCTCTCCTCTCCTTAAATACGTAATTTACTTGTCTTATAGTGTCAGATTAATCTCTTTTATAGAATTATTTCGAAATTTTTAGAACACGTATTTTATAAATCCAATATCAATATTAATAATAATAATAATTATTTAGAATTATATTATATATTATGTATTTTTTGTTCTTCTTTTTCTAATTGTACATCTAATTATCGTCATTGAAATTATTATTAACATTATTTATAAATAGATATATTTATAATGGAATTCTTAACAATATATCAATTCGTTATATTTAAATACGATAAATATATAAATGTTAAATATGTACGTTGTAAATTAATATATCATTATAAGAAATAAAAAAGAAAAAAAATCTCTTTTATAGAATTATTTCGAAATTTTTAGAACACGTATTTTATAAATCCAATATCAATATTAATAATAATAATAATAATTATTTAGAATTATATTATATATTATGTATTTTTTGTTCTTCTTCTTCTAATTGTACATCTAATTATCGTCATTGAAATTATTATTAACATTATTTATAAATAGATATATTTATAATGGAATTCTTAACAATATATCAATTCGTTATATTTAAATACGATAAATATATAAATGTTAATATATTATTATTAGAAATAAAAAAGAATGAAAAAGATATTTACGAAATAATCATAACGATTAGATCATTCATAAGGATAAAACGAGTTTTAATTATATAAGCGAACAAATTTTTTTCGTATCTCATACATATGCAATTATTTTAATATTTCTTTTAATATGATATCCCCCTTATGTAGAATGAAAATTTTTACGTTGATTATTGGGAGAATGAAAGAGAGGCAAAAAAAGAAAAAAAAAAAAAAGAAATTCGGATACAAGCGTGTTTCAAGGGTGGTCCGTCGAAAAAGTTGCTTCCGAAACATCGAGACACTTCGATCTCACGTCGACACGCTTGAAAACGTTCGAGATCGGAAGCGTTTTGATCCGTGCGCGTCCACTCGCAAAAGCAACAAGTTTACAACGATCGAATCATCGATTGCTCGAATGCCACACGTCTCTCGCAACATCCAACGTCTCTGGACCAACCAACGTACTATTAATCTCTGATGATATGGATATAAATATTCAGAGGAATATACTATATAAATAATTAAGTTAATCATTCAAATGGCATTAATAATTAATGAATATATATTTTCATTCATAAATACGTATATTTAAATATTCATAAAACATTCTTAACGATATATATATATATATATATATATATATATTATTTATTAATATTATTTATTAACAAATAATATATATATATATACATTATTTATTAATAAATACGTACGTTCATTGATACATATGTATATGAGTAAATAGACATGTAGATAAGTATACAAACGTTTACAAAACGTGCGATAACAATACATCGGTTTGTTCATTAATGAATTCATTCATAACGACTTCAATTCATAAGCTCGCATATTGATAAAACAATACATTCAATTTCCATTAATGAATCAATGAATTCATTGATAAACTACTCGTATATTCATAAAACGTACGTTAACAATGCCTTCATATTTTCATTAATAAATCAAGATGTTTATTCACGTATATGAGACAATATGCTTACGTAAATATATTAAATATTCACAAAACATCCTTAAAGCTATGCATCGAATATTTTCATTTAATGAATTAACGAATTCATTGATATTAATATAACACGTATTAACAATAAGTTTTTATCGTTTCATTAATTTATTCACGCATTCATTAATAAAATTTCTATATTCATAAAACGTATATTAATATAATACGTATTAACAATAGGTTTTTACTGTTTCATTAATGAATTCATGAATTCATTAATAAAATTTCTATATTCATAAAACGTCCCTTAACAATACATTAGTATTTTCATTAATAAATCAACCGGTTTATTGATAGGAACGTACATATAATATATATACACACACACACACACACACATATATATACGTAAGATCATAAACGTTTTAAAAAAATTTTTTAAATGAGAATTGTATAAAAGAAAAAAGAAATTCGCTGAGATATCTTAAAGCAAGTAGGATTGAAATTGGAAGGGTGGTATGGTTCGAAAAGAAAGAGAGAGAGAGAGAGAGAGAGAGAGAGACAAAGAGAAAGAAAGAGAAAGAAAGAGAGTGAGAGAGAGGAAAAGAGAGAAAGAGAGAAAGAGAGAAAGAGATAGGTAAGATGAAAAAGAAGGAGAGTGCGAAAGCACGAGCGAGCAAGCGAGTTGGGGGCCGACGATGCGGCAGGTACCTACCCCGCAGGCATTCCATCAAGATGCTATCGAGAGTACTCGGTGGGGAGGAGAAAGAGAAGAGAAGAGAAGAGAAAAGAAGAGAAGAGAAAGAGAGAGAGAGAGAAGAGGCCGGCGAGAGATATTAAAGGATGCTGCGCCGTGGTGCCGTCGTTCCCAAGGCACGAAGGGATCACGGCCGAGCCTGGTGCACACAACTTTCTGTGTCGGAGGCCTCCGTTGTGTTTTTCAAGGCGGCTCAGGCGGTGGGCAAAAGCGAGGACCAAAAGTGGGCCCCCTACCCTCGCTCGCACCCATCCAAATCCCACTATCTCTCTCTCTCTCTCTCTCACTCTCTCTCTCTCTCTCTCTCTCTCTCTCTCTCTCTCTCTCTCTCTTTCTCTCTCTCTTACTCACTTTTTTTTATTCACCTTCTTGCTCGGTCTCGTTTCTTTACGGTATTCGGCTATCATTCAACTTCCTTATTGTTATCATTTTACCGTTTCTTTCTAAATTATCTTATTTCTCTTCTTATTATTTTTTTTTCTTTTCCCTTTTTTTCTGTTTCTTTTTGTGCGTGCGCGCGCGCGCCTGTGTGTATGTGTGTCGCGTGTGATTTTATTGTATACTTAATTTATATTCCTCATATGTATATGTATATGTACACGTATCCTTGAATATTTTAATTTCTTTCGTTAATATTTGTTAACATTTCTTCTTTTTTTCTTTTTTCTTCTTTTCTTTCTTTCTTTCTTTCTTCTTTATTACGATTTCATCGAATTATCAAAAGCTTGTGTTCCGATTTTTGTTTTAACAGGATCAATCGTTATTTGTTTAATCGTGCAATTTATCTCAAGTTTATAGAACAAAGAAATTAATAAAAATGAATTTTAATCTTTTGAAAGTTATTTAAATATTTTTATCTTGTGTCGCGTGTTTTATAAAATAATATTAATTCGTTCAGAATATTCTAATCATCGTGATAATGTTCTTTCGCGATCGTTAACAAAAGAAAAAAGAAAAACAAAAATTGCATCGTAATATAATTTTAATCTAATAATTGATAATAAAGAAAAAAAAAAAAATTAAAAGAAAGAAATAATAAAGAATCTTCGAATCGTATTACTCTTTCATATTATTTATCTAAAATAAGTGATAATATACATACAAAGTTTCATGATAGCATGTAATTTTGTTTGTTTATGCGATAGCCTTATGTGATAATTTTTAAGGGCTTACATTTTCCACATAGGTCAATACCATAAATTTCTCATTCATGATCTCTCTCTTTTCTTTTTTTCATATCGAGTAACTTTAATAGATCGTTCGTCGATCTTCCTCGAAATTCTTCTTATCTGAATCGGTTTTTTTTTCATTCTCTCTCTCTCTCTCTCTCTCTCTCTCTCTCTCTCTCTCTCTCTTTCGTTCTTTCTCTTTCTCTCTTTATATTTTTATCACGAAATACTTTGAGTTTGAAACGAGTTCGTTCTCTCGTGCATCCTCCAGCGATTGGGTCCATATCCATAAAGAGAGAAAGAGAGAGAAATTGAAATTTTTCGTGTTCTCGTTAACGTTCGACCCAACGAGAAAATATCTATGTATGTATTTATATATATGTATGTATATTCTTATCTCCTACGTCCTTGAGAATATTATTACGAATCGTGTCCGGTCGTTGGTCGATGCTTGCTGACACGGATGCGCCTGCCTGATAATAATTTAGCATTGACATCCAGACGCGATATGAGCTCGTTCTTAAAATAGTTGTTAACGAACGTGATCGCCATTATATCTAAATATATATACATATATATATATATTATATTATATATATATTATCTAAATATATATATATTTAGAACGTATGTTAAATAGAAAAGTTTTAATAATATTTCTATTTCGTCAAAAGAAATACATATATACATATATTTTCTATATTTATTTCAAAGCGATATTATATTATATATATATATATATATATATATATATATATATATATTATATATATAGTATGTATATATTTATAGTATATATAGTATATTATATATATATATATATATATATATATATATATATAGTATATTGACATAATGTTTATAACATATTTAGAGACATATGTAAAAATTTCCATTCATATTAATTATGAATCAATGAAAAATAGTTTTCGAATATTTACATATATAAATATATCTAATATACGTTTCCAAAATCATTGGATTTAACGAGATCTCGTTGTAAGGGTCGGACAATTTCATATCCAAGTGAATTCGCGCAAATCAAAGATCGTTTAACCCTTGTACATACATATATACATACATACATACATACATACATACATATATAAGTACATACATAAATACATACGTACATACGTACGTACGTACTTACATACATAGGTACTTACACTTGTAAGTGAGTTGGCGAGAATCGAAAGGAAGCGGTTTCCAAGGTATACGGAGAAAAAAAGGGCACGCTTGGCTTCTTCCCCGTGTGCTTTAAAGGGCAATGCTTATACACATATTGGATTAAAGGTCTGCTGGTACGTCAAGAGGGAGAGAGGAAGAGAGGGAAAGAGAAAGAGATAGAGTGAGAGGGAAAGAGAAAGAGAGAGAGAGAGAGAGAGAGAGAGAGAGGAGAGAGAGAGAGAGAATGGTAGGCGGTGGCGGCAGTGGCATGGGGTTGGAAGAGAACGAACGAAGTTAAAGAAGATGATGAAGGAGGAAGAGGAGAAGGAGGAGAGGAAGAAGAAGAAGAAGGAGGAGAAGGAGGAGGAGGAGGAGGTAGTTTAGGTTGAGACAAGAAGGAGGAGGGAAAGGTATGCGGTACGGTTTTGTGTACGTTTTATTTTCACTGTGTGTGTGTTCATGTACGTATATATACACATATATATACATGTATATATATATATATATATATATATATATATATATATATATATATATATACATGTATATACATATATATGTATGTATATATACGTGAACGTTAACCAGTAGGTACGACGTACGGAACGCGTGTACAGGGTGCTCGAAAAGTCATCGACAATCTTTCCGATCGTTCTTTCCGATCGATCGATCGATCGATCTATCTATCAATTCGATCATTTCTATTTTCGAAATAATTCTTCTTTAATTTTTTATAGATATTATTATATTTTTGATTTAGATAAATTACGAGAGATTAAGAGAAAGAAAGAGAGAGAGAGAGAAAGAGAGAGAGAGAGAGAGAGAGAGAGAGAGAAAGAACGCGTGAGCTCGTGTTTGTGTGTGTGTAAGAGAGAGGAGGAGAGAGAGAGAGAGAGTACGAAAAGCCTCTTTAAAAGATGTGCGTAGTCGGAAAGAAGGTACAGGTTGTTAACGGATTCCAGGTAAGGATTTAATTTATTCAGGCTTGGCCTCTCGTGTAAAATGCCCTACTCGCGAAACGGCGCGAGTAAAGGGCGGTAAGCGCGATTCGAATTTTCTCTCTCTCTTTCTCTCTCTCTGTCTTTTTCTCTCTTTGCTCTTCTCTTCGTTATTTTGTTCCTTTTTCGAAGGACACCTGCTATTTCTCCTTGCTACTCGCCAAAATAAACAAACCTATTGATATTAATCCTCGTTAGAGTATCTCGTTATACCTTCACAGGTTATTGCACTTGTCTCTCTCTCTCTCTCTTTCTCTCTCTCTCTCTTTCTCTCTCTCTCTTTCTCTCTCTGTCTGTCTGTCTGTCTGTCTGTCTGTCTGTATCTCTCTGTCTCATTCTCGTTTGCTGCATATTTCATTTTACGATTTGTCCTCTCAGTTTATTTTATTTACAATTAGTATTACTTTTAAAGCGTATTTTCTCTTTTCCTTTTTTCCTTTTCTCTTCTTCTTTTACATACATTCCTTTTCTATGTAACTTCTTCTTTCCTTTTTTGTAACTTTGTTTGTGTAGATTTATTTTTTTTTTTTGCATATTTGATCGTTCAGATTTTTATTATTTGTCACTAAGTTTTCCCTAGGACTTATATCAATGGGATTGATCAAAAGTTTTTTTAATGTTGATCTAAAGATTCTGAGGATTCTTTTTATTTTTCTTTCTTTCTTCTTTTTCTTTTTCTTTCTTTCTTTTCAAATCAATTTACTCCTTCTCGTGAAATTTTTAGCTTGTACTGTTTATTAAGCCTCTAGTTTTACGATCTGGAAGAAGAAGAAAAAAAAAATATTAGCCGGTATTTATGATACGATTTTTTTCTTTTGTTTGCACGTTGTATCTCAGGCGCGATTAATTTATTTAATTTATCTTCAGTCCCTATCATACTTTTATGTTTAATTCCAAGTGCTGTTCTAATCTTTATAGACATAGTTTGTCTACTTTTATTATAGTAAACATTCATTTTCTCTCTCTCGCTCTTTCTCCCTCTCTCTCTTTCTTTTATAATTTCTACTTTATCATAGTCTACTCTTTACTAAGTTATCTTACTGATTTCATAAGTTGATATCTATAGTCTTACTCTCACTAATCTTTTCTTATTTCTATTTTAATTTCTAAAATGCATAAACATTTTTTCTTTCCTTCGTTCCTATTTCTTTCTCTTTGTGTATGAAAGAAAAAAGAAAAAAGAAGAAATAAAAAAGAAAAAAAGAAGAAGACGAAGAAAATAAGAAGAAAATAAAGGAAAAGAAAAGTAAATAAAAATTGAAGGGAAAGAAATAAGGAAAGGACTTTCTTTCTTTCCATTCCTTTATTTTGTTCTTTCTTTTTTTTCCTTTTTCTTTTTTTTTTCTTTTTATTTACATTTATATTTCGAGTCTTTCGCGAGGACGTGAACGCTTCAAAAGCCTCGAGCACTTGCATCAAAGTTGCAGGCACTTAATCGGAATCTCCGTTGGATCTTGTACGCAAGTCGCACGTCACTCTCGAAGATCGAGAATGATGCAGCAGCATCTTCTCTCTCTCTCTCTCTCTCTCTCTCTCTCTCTCTCTCTCTCTCTCTCTCTCTCTCTCTCTCTCTCTCTCTCTTTCTCCTTTCACCGCTCGACGCGAGTCGCGCCTTATATCTCGCGCGTTCGTAGCTACATACAACGCAACAACGATCACTTGTTATCGGCGACCTCTAAAAGAAAGAGAGAGAGAGAGAGAGAGAGAGGGAGAGAAAGAAAAAAGATAGAAAGAGGGAGAAAAGATAGGTGCAAACTCGAACGTGCACTCACGCAAGTGTACTCGTCCTTTCCTTTTTTTATTTTCCTTTCCTTTTCTTTTTTTCATCTTCATTTTCTTCTTCTTCTTCTTCCTCCTCTTCTTCTTCTTCCTCCTCCTCTTCTTCTTCTTCTTCCTCCTCTTCTTCTTCTTCTTCCTCCTCTTCTTCTTCTTCTTCTTCTTCTTCTTCTTCTTCTTCCTCCTCTTCTTCTTCTTCTTCTTCTTCTTCTTCTTCTTCTTCTTCTTCCTTTATTTTTTTTCTCTCAAGCCCTGGTGATAATTATCACCGTGAGAAACGTCGAGTACGCGTATCCGAAGAAGAAGACGAGAGCTATCTCTTTCGCAAGAGATAAGCGAGAGTATCGTACTTGACTCGTTTCTTTTCTTTTGCATGTCTCCGTATATTCGTCCCTATACGTATATATTTTATTGTTTATATCTCATCTCGTTCGGGTTCAGTCTCGGAGTATACACGCGAGATCTTTTTTTATAATTTTTATTTTTTAAATTTGTAAACCCCATCGATGCGCAATCGTCTTTTCTTCGCCTGTATATGACCTTTGAAGTATCCGTACGTATATACATACATATATATATATTTTGTTTTTAATTTATTTATTATTTTATCGGTCGTATACATTCATCCCGATCAATCCACTCAAGATCTCTTTTTATTTTTTATTTTTTTTTCTTATTTTTTTATTTTTATATTTTTTGTATTTTTTGTATTTTTTTTTAATTGGAAAACACGTCGTCGATGCACGATCGTCTTCTATACGTGCGTAAATGTGCGTCCGTGTGCTTTACGTTTTTTAGTTATTTCTTTTTTTGGCTCGGTCTTTTTTTTTTTAATTATTTATATCTCATCTCGTCTGGCAAGGTGTCTCTCTTTAATATATCTTTTTATTTATTATTCTTTTTGTTTTTGTTTTTTTTTTTCCCCATTTAAATTCGAAAACGTCGAAGTACGATCGTCTCCTTCATGCATGGTGCATGCATACGTATGTTTTATGTTTTAATAATATTTTTTTATTTTTAAATTTGGGAACTTCGAAGGCCGATCGATCAATCGAAAGGACCACCAATCGAGCAAGAGCGAGAGATCATTTTAAGAATTTTAGTATAAAACTATATAGTTGTCGATTCGTTATGAGAAACGTCATTCGTTGTTACATAAATTGTTAGTTAAAGTTGTCAATCCTCTATAATATCATTTTTCTTTTTTCTTTCATATTCAAAAAAAAAATAATTATGCATCGTAAAATTTGCAGTACAGTAAATCGTTCAAATTCAGCAAAATACTTAAGTCGTGGATGAAAGAAAACTGAAAGAAATATTCTAAGTTATATGATTTTGTAAAGAATTAAAATAAATATTTTGTGTAAATAACCAAAAAAAAAAAAGAAAAAGAAAAAAAAAGAAAAAAAAATAAAAAAGAAGAAAAAGAAAAAAACAATATAATGACGTCTATGCAAGCGCGTAAATAATAAATTAACGATAGAAAAATTATCATAATTATCATTAATATCGAAGACGAATAAAAATGCTTAGAGATAAAAAGAAGAACGAGAGAAGATAAGACCGAAATAACGTAATGAAAATTTTAAAGTGGGACATTTTTATCGATCGATCGATTGATCGATCGATACCTTTCGATCAAGCCAAAGCATCAAAAATTTAATGTTCACCATAACTTCATTTTTCTGGGTATAAAAAGAAAAGCAATCCATCCGTAATCTCTGCTTGTTTGAATCAGGAAAAATGCATCGATCAATGCTACGTAACACACATCGAAAATGTAAAGTGGTGAGAGGATGGGGTGGGTTGGGATATAAGGGTGGGGGGAGGGAGAGGGATGGCATGGAGAAAGAAGGAGTGAGAGAAAGGAAAGATAGGATACATATACTCGTAATAAGACAGAGAGAGAGAGACAGAGAGAGATAAATAGCCTGAGAACGAAAGAATGAGAAAGAGAGAGAGAGAGAGAGAGAGAGAAAGAGAGACATGAGGAACCACGGCGGAACTCATTTTAATTAGAAGGACCCCGTTCGCTTTATCGAGTTATTCTCCCTCTCTTTCTAACATATACACCAATACAGCCAAAGGCAGTTATACACGACATACTCTTTCTCTTTCTTTCAGACCCTTCCAACATCCTCATCCTTCTCCTCCTCCTCCTCCTTCTCTTCCTTCTTTTCCATCTCCTCTTGCTGTTCGTCGGGCCCACATCCATGAAGCCGCCTTGGAATGCGGTTCTACAGGCCCATGGGGTTTGCACGGATCTGTAGTTGTAGTACACGAGGTCTATACGCGATATCTATACATTGGTTTCTACAGGAACCAATACAAATAAATGTATATAAATATGTGTTTGTATCTCTCTTTCTGTGTGTGTATGTGTGTGTGTGTGTGTTTGCTTGCTTGCGTGCGTGCACGTTGATTGTAGGTGTGGTGGCGAGAAAAGGAACCGACACTCTTCTGAGAGAGTAAAAGGAGACCTTCTCCTCTCTTCGAAAGCACACCGATATATATATATATATATATATATATACTCACAAACTCTCATCTTCGCGTAGTGATATCAACATTGTCACCAATACCATCGTATATGCGGTATCATGATGGACTGTGTATCTTACTAATACTATTACTATAGTTTTGAGAGAGATAGAGATAGAGTGAGAGAAAGAAAGAGAGAGAGAGAGAGAGAGAAAGAGAAAGAGTGGGATAAGGATTCCTTCCTTCTCTTCGCTGATGAAAGAAGGAGGGGTAAGGAGAACGGGACCTCCATGGTGGTAGCCACAGTCCAGGGAGGTCCTTCTTCCTTCCCAAAAGCTCTTGCAACGAATGGTGTGTGCTGGTGGAACAACAGGAGATGTGGCGGCGGGGGAGGGGGGAGGAGTAAAGGGGGAATAAGAGAGAAAGAGAAAGATATATAGAACGGCTCCTTCGTAGGATCAAAGGATATATCGGGCCTTCTTTTTGCTTCGATCGTACTGGCCCCGAATTCTCCGGCTCGAGTTTCAGATTCTATGCTGGAAACGCCTGGACCCAAATTCTCTCTCTCTCTCTCTCTCTCTCTCTCTCTCTCTCTCTCTTTTTCTTTCTTTCTTTCTTTCTTTCTTTCTTTCTTTCTTTCTTTTGCTTGATCTTTCTTGATCGGTTCTCTTCGAGAGAAACCGATTTTCGATCTCTTTTAACTTTTCGACTCTTGGACCATAAAAATTTTCTAATAATAATTCGCCCATCATTTTTTTTAAGATTATCTTTTCTTTTTTCTTTTTCCTTTCTTTTTTTATTTTGATCGTATAAGACTGACATTTAAATAATATCAGCTGATTTCTGACATGATAATTCTCAATTAATCTCTTTTAATTCATACACATACATATATATATATATATATATATATATATATATATATTTTATATATATATATATATATATATATATATATATATATATATATAAAATAGATAATGTAATCTGAATGAAAGCATTTTAAAAAGAAATATTATTTTTATTATGTCCATGTAATAATTCTCGTTCGAAATAGTTAGAGATAACTGGGAAATCATCAGGTCCTGTGATATTCTCGATGAATAAACAGGATCCTCAAGTTCATATTTTTCTTTCTCTAACATTCACGAACTCTCGTTTATGCTCGTTTCCGGTGCATTCAGATGATCGTGAGCTTCATGTAGCGGGATAACAAATGATATGATTACTTTATTCACATACCTACTTCGAGTTACATTACCATTCTCCACAGACACACGCACACTCTCTCTCTCTCTCTCTCTCTCTCTCTCTCTCTCTCTCTCTCTCTGTCTCCCTATCTTTTTATAAGAGAAGAAGAAATAGATATAGATAATATAGGATCACCGAATAATAACATTCAAGATGAGTTTGAACGTTTCGAATTTTGCATGAAATTAAATTACATTAAAATTATTTTGTATCTCATAAGAAAAAATCGATAAGATCGAACGATCAATCGGTAATTGTGAATCTCTGCGTTAGGATCGAAAGATAGGGACAAAATTATAAGCTTTAGATTAATTTTTTCGTTCCTTTTTTTTTATCAACTTTTCAAGTTTCTCCCTATGCTTTAGTTTTCATTTTTTCTTACAAAAGAGAAAAAAATAAGGAGAAACAATGTCGCAAAGCTTTTATTAAAGATCATGTATTAAACGTTCTAATAAATTTCTTTGGGAAATATATTTTATCCTGTCGTTATCGAGGACCTTGTAAATTTTCTAATATTTTCTTTTTTTCTTTCTTTCTTTCTTTCTTTCTTTCTTTCTTTCTTTCTTTCTTTCTTTTATTCTTTCATATTTTTTCATTTGGATCTTTTTCTTCGTACAAATTGTTGATGCTTTGTATAAAAATACAAGAAAGGGGGAAAAACAGAAAGAGAAAAAGAGAAAGAGAGAGAGAAAGGGAGAGAGAGAGAGAGAAAGAGAGAGAGAGAGATTGAGAAGTTTCGTTTCTCTCGTTGAAACAAGACAGTAGTCTCAGAGAACTTGAGCTTAAGGGAGGAGACGTAAATGAACTGACCAAATAAGTCTTACTCTTACTCCTTTCCACGAATCGCTTTCGGCAAAGAACGAGAGAAATTCAGAGAGAGAGAGAGAGAGAGAGAGAGAGAGTTGCCAAGGTGTAGTTACATGCAAAGAACGGAATGCCTTTTCTCACTCGATGGAATCTCTTGTAAAAGGATTCTAAATAATATCTCGTATATATATATACTTGTATATACATATGTATAAAATATTTTCTAGTAAAAATATATAAATAAGAACATATGAAAAAAATAATGAAATATAAAAAACGATTAAAACTCTAAAGGTTTCGTATTTCTGACCATACTCGATAATATCGATTGATTGAAAGTATATATTTTATTTCTATATAATATTAATAAAAACATATAAATAATTGATAATAATAATAATAATAATAATAATAATAATAATAATAATAATAATAATAATAATAGTAATAATAATAATAATAACAACAACAATTAATAAACGTTAAAGCATAGGGAAAAGTATGAAGTATAAAAAATAATTTTCTAATTGATAATCGATCTCGTGTAACCTTGACCTTCGTCATACATACTCCATACATTGATTGAACGAAACGCATGGTAGAGATGGTGAAGAGGATGCTGCGGCGGAAGAAGCCGAAGACGAAGAAGAATATGCGCCCGCAGGAATTACCGGAACGATGAGGAGGATGAGAATGAGAAGGAGGAGGAAAAGAGAGAAGGAAAGAGAAGCGATGAAGGAGAAGACGTGAGTGGAGGAGAAAGGTAGGGCCCGATGTGGATGAAAGGGCGGAGAAGCCGTCCAAGGTGGATCGAAAGTGTAGGGCCTGGTGGTCTAAATGCGCCGCTGTCGCGCCATCACTAACACCAACGCCAATAAACACTAACACCATCGAGAAGGAACGTTCTTTGGCCGAAAAGAATATCGCCGGGAGGAACAGCACGCGATTCCGTGCTTCTCGAATTCCTTTTCCTTCTCTCTCTCTCTCTCTCTCTCTCGCTCTCTCGCTCTCTCGCTCTCTCGCTCTCTCTCTCTTTTTGCATTATCTTCCTTCTTTATCTTCCTGCTCCATTTTGTTGAAAATATGCAATGAAAACGAGAAGGAGCGAAGATTCTGGCTCGAGGCACGGACCGAGGAGGACGATTATCGGATTTGCAAATAATGAGACTATAGAGATATTCAAAGGACACCGACACCTTCTTTTTTTATCTCTCTTTTTCTCTCCCTCTTCCACTCTCTCTCTCTCTCTCTCTTTCTCTCTCTCTTTCTATCTGTCTATCAGTCTGTCTTTTTCTGTTACCATCGTCTACACCCTCGATAAATCCGCTTTCGTAAATAGCTTCGTGAGAAAATATTCTTTTACTTCGGCAAAATTCTTTTATCTTCTTTTTTTCTCTCCCTTCCCCCTCCCCCCTCCCCCCTCCCCCTTTTTCATTACTCTTTCACTTTCTTTTTTTTCCTTCTTTATCCTTTATTTTTTCTTTTTTTTTTTTTCTTTTTTTTTTCTTTCTTTCTTTTTTTATTCCACAATACTCGTCAAAATTTCTCGATAAGATCATTAATAGGATTGATATTTAATTGTAATTACGTTATTACATCGCTTATAATTATATACGAACAATAATCACGCGTTAATTTAGAAATGACGAAGAAGAAAAGAATATTATCTGAGCTTAGATAGATTTATGAAAACACGTAAAATCATTAAAGTAGATAAGTGTTATATATGAACGAGTGATATATATATATATATATATATATATATATATATATATATATATATATATATATATATATATATATGAATCTGTCGTCCTAGAAGTGTTGTCCACTTAAACAGAATTGAAATAAGCGATCTGAAGCTAGTTTCATAGACTGCGAAAGAGATTAAGAGAAATAGAGAGGGAGAGAGAGAGAGAGAGAGAGAGAAATAAAGAGAGAGAAAGAGAATGAGTCAGACGCTAATAAAATCGACTAGAGGCAAAGAGTGAGACATGGTGGTGGCAAAGTGAGGAGGAGGGAAGGCGTTCGTTCTCTCGTGCTCGCGGGCATGGGAAAAGGCCAGCAGATTCATTGACTGCGGGGGCCTCGAGTTAGCACGGGGTCTCCACCTCCCATTGTTCCATTAACCACTTCACGGAGGCCCGAAGAAAGTGCGAGAAAGAGATAGAAATATTAACCTACGTATATACAGCCATGTAGCTCCTGCTAGACATATATATACATATTTATATGTATTAGGTATATTCATACGGAGAGATAAATGTACGTACAATGTCGTATTTAGTTAGCTTTACAGATACATATACATATATATATATATATGTGTGTGTGTGTGTGTGTGTGTGTGTGTGTGTGTGTGTGTGTGTGTAGATAACGCATGTACATATGCAAACATATTCGTGTACACGTAGATAGAAGCTTATATATATGGGGAAAAAGAAATATATATATATATATATCTACACGCACACACACATACATTTATACGCAGATAACACAAATTCATATTTAGGTAGCCTTACGCGTATATATATTTATATATACGTGATCACACATAATGTATATATATATATATATATATATATATATATATATATATATATATATATATATATATATATAAACATATTTATAAGTAGATAGAAATACACGAATATATATATATATATATATATATATATATATATATATATGTTCGTATGTTATTTATATTTATATAGGTGTGAATCTAGAATAGTTCAGAGGTATTTCTTGCAAATCGCTCTCTTTATATATATATATATATACATATGTATACATATATATATATGCATATATAAACTTTCGCTATCATCCTATCTTCGTCACTCTTTCGTATAATTAACTAAATCCTCTAACACCTCTCTCTCTCTTTCTCGTTTCCTTATTCTCTTATTATTGCGAGCATTTCTCTCTCTCTCTCTCTCTCTCTTTCTACTGTCTTTTTCTTCGTTTATTTTAGTAACATTCCTTATGTACGTAGAGTACTTACACATATGTAAGTACGTATGTCTTCCTCTTTCCTTTTAATTCGATCAAAATTTCTAATTCCTTCGCCAGACGACGAGGATGTTGCCCTCATCTTTCATTACCGTCAATCCTGTTTGCACGTCCGTCATCGTGTCACTTTTTAATGATCGTTTCTCCTTTTTTATTTTTTGTTTAATTATTTTTCTTTTGTTGATATTTACACGATTTTATTATTATTATTATTATTTTCTTTTTTTTCTCTCACTACCATCGATCTTCTCTAACTATGGATTTCTAATCTTTGATTTATGAAAATAAAACAATGATACGACAATAATTTCTCTGTTTGATGTCTTATTAATTGTACCGCAGATATTTAATTATTATTATGAAAGGATATTCGTATATTAATTTACATGATTAATAGAACAACATACTTATAATTTCACATCATAGAATAATGATATATGACTATATATATTCTATATAATATTTATTAAGAAATATTTTATTTCTTCCTTTTTGACAAAAAAGAACGAATAAAGAAAGCAAAAAAAAAAAAGAAGAAATAAAGAAACAGAGTGCAGATAATTAAATACCGGTACGATATAATAAAAGGTAAAAAGTTGACTCTACCTAAAAAATTATTCTCATCTTTTATTTTCCTCTTCGCTCTCTTTATCTTCTTAAATGTTACAAAATAAAATGAATACACAAGTTAGAAGACATTTCGATATGTACTTACGTTTAAATCGAATATAAAAAAAAAAAGAAAACTAAAGGAGAAAGGAAGAGAATTAAAAAAAGAAAAAAAAAGAAAAGAAAAGAAAAGAAACAAAGAAAAAAGAAGGAATGAGAGGGTTGAGGGGGTGAAAGAGAGAGAGAGAGAGAGAGAGAGAGAGAGAAAGAGAAAAAGAAAGAGAGAGAGAGAGAGAAATATTCGAATATTTAAAAGATCCACACTTGCGACCCAGATCTTTTTTGGCTGTGACCCAGATCTTAACTTCCCTATCTTATTCATGGTTCAATGACACGTATGCTAAAAGAGATACGCTAATTTATCATAAAAAAAAAGAAAAGAAAAGAAAAAAGGAAAGAAGCAAAGAAAAAAAAGAAAAGGAAAAGGTCTCCCTCGTTTTCGAAAATGCCTTCGAAAAAAATTCTCCCTCTTTCTCTCGTTTTTTATATTAACGAAAATATTAGGGGGACCGGAAAGTAATATCGTTTATGCGCATGTCGATATTTGATTGTGATTAAGAATAAAAACTTATTAAAAATTTATTCGTTTGAATTTAATTTAAGAAAGCGACATTACTTTCCGGTCTCCCTAATACTTTTTTTTTTATAAGAGAGTATATATATATGATATCCGTGTATATTATCAGTATACGCATTAAGTAATATTTTAAGTAAGAAAGAGAGAGATAGATGGAATTTGTACGCATCTCGATGACGCTCTTTTGTCTTCCAAAGATGGCGGAACAAATCAGCTGGGATGTGTCCGGAGAGCCAACGGATTAAAACGAGTGTGCTTGTGTATCTCTCTCTCTCTCTCTCTCTCTCTCTCTCTCTATATATATATATATATATCTATCTTTCTTCCTCCTTCTCCTCCTCCTCCTGCTTCTCCTTCTTCTTCCTTTTTTTTGCGTCTGCTCCCTCTTCCTATCCTCATCTTCTCTCCTTCTCTCATTCATCGCGACCGTCTCATTGTCAAGCAGCTTATTTTAAGCGATTACGTGCTGCCAGGATCGGTCCCGGCCCTATTCCGAGACTCAATCGTATTCCTCTTCGACATTATATGCGTATCTATATTTCAAAAAGAAAAAATAATTAATAAAAAAAAAAAAAAAGAAAAAAAAAACAAAACAAAAAATTTACGTATGATCTTTTGTTTTTGGTTCTTTTTTTCTTTTTGTTTTGTTTTATTTTTCTCTCTTTTTGTTTTAATTTTGACGAGTAAAATTATAATAAAAAAAAAAAAACTTGACGAAACGTCATATTGTCTTTTTTTATTTTTTTGCTTTTTACCTCGAATCGAACGAAAAATAATTTCTATTTAATTACGATAATATACAGAATAATATACAGATAATAATACAAGATAATATACAGAATAATATACAGATAATATACAGAATAAAACATAACATAGGATTGAGAGTGGTTTTAAGAGCGCCCGTGAACAAATATTCCTATTTGGATCAAAAGCTTTTCAAATTGGCATTTGAAAGATCTATCAGGTGATATGTTTCGAGGCTAATTTTTTTTCTCTTTCTTTTTCTTTTTCTATTTTTTTTTCTCTTTTTTTTTTTTTTTTTTTTTTTTATTCCCGAACTTTCAATCTTACGATCTGAAAGAAAAAAAAGAAGAAATAATTCCGAGACTTGAAAAGAATTATATTTATATCGTTTTGAAAAAGTATAATTGACGGAACGATAATAATTTGATAGAACTATATTTCATATACACGAAGACGCTCGCACGCGCATAAATATGATTGATTTTATTGTTATTAAAATATTCATTGTTCGATACGAAATAATTCTCTCTGTCTTTTTTTCTTTTTTTTTTTTGAAACTCCATTTGTCACAGTTTTAATTCAATTATTTTATAATATAATAGTTTTATATATCAGTTATACGTATGGCACATACAGGAGAGTACGTAAAATTATTCATCCAAAAAAGTTGTCCATATCTTTTTCTTTTCTTTTTTTTTTTTTTTTTGTTTTTTTGTTATTAACTCTCCTCTTTTATTTTCATCCATCGCCAACGTTCTCTCTAACCCTTACGGTGTATATACACATATGTATTATATACATAGTGCAATTGTATACGATCGGTCTCCCCGAAGAATCTTAAAGGTCCTACGATGAGGAAAGGAGAAAGGTACGAGAACCGAAAGCGATACCACCAAACAGAGGGAATATACGGTAGGAGAGGACGTTTCGTATTACGCAAAAACGACTTCCAAACTTCTCTTGTGCAATGTCCGCGTCCGTAGGAGAGCGCCGGACGAAAACTAAAGGATCGTTTCAAGTTTCCACCACGGTGGGGGATATTTAATTTCAAAGATCGAAAGCCGAATGTATGCGCGAAATAATCTCTCTCTCTCTCTCTCTCTCTCTATCTATCTCTTTCTCTCTCTTTCTTTCTCTTTCTCTCTCTGGTGGACCAACCAACGCGAATGGAACGGATCAGTCAGTCATCTCGTTTATATTTTCTATTTTCGTTTCCGTGGACTTATCGATTATTTAATTCTTCTTTCATTTCTTTTCATTCTTTTTTTTTTCTTTCTTTCCTTTTTCCTTTTTTCTTCTTTCTTTTTCTTCTTTTTTTTTTTTCGACTACACACATCTCATTCATTTTTAAAGACCATTTCAGTCTTATTTCATTTCTTATACTATGTACAATTACACGATCAAAACTTGCGAGACTAATTACTAGTTCTTGAAAAGAATAATCTCTAACTGTGTTTTATATCGTCGAGAAACTTTTTTTGTTTTATCTAGGGAGATCCTATGTTGTTCATTCATTCGATATAAATATAATAATAATGAATATTTAACTGACGAGATTTATTCTAGTAATTATTTTAACAACGTTGATGTAGGGATCATGATGCTTGTGGATGATTTTTTAATCGAAACAATATTAGCGAAATAGATACAGAGAGAGAGAGAGAGAGAGAGAGAAAGAGAGAGAGAACTTCTTTTGTTGTTAATAAATTATATAAATCGAGAATATATATATATATATATATATATTTTTTTTTTTTGATCCTCGGAAGAAACCGAAATGGAATGGCATTGGTTATAACGATGATGATGGCCATAGTAGTTATGGTGGTAATGGTGGGGATAGTTGAAGCACGTAAGATCATTTCCGCGATCTTGTACAAGTCGATTGGTTTGCCAGATCGATTTGGCTTCTCTCGTTGTAAAAGTTAAAGCGAGCGACGAACGAGACGATAAGAAAAACGCGGATGCGATCGGCTCGACTCAATCTTTCGGGTCTTCGTGATAAAGAAAGAGCCGCACCTTCCCCCATAACCTGTTTCCAGAGAGAGAGAGAGAGAAAGAGAGAGAGCTCGTGGACCAAAATGAGAGAGGATCATTTGTTTCCACATTCATACTTGGAGTTTCTTCCTTCGCTTTTTCTCTCTCTCTCTCTCTCTCTCTCTCTCTCTCTCTCTCTCTCTCTTGTTTTATTTTCGCTCTCTTATTTTCCATCTATTTTATATCATTTTATTTTATTTTTTCATCTTATCATATACCTCTTTTTCACTTATCTCTTTCATTTTTATATCCTTCTTCCGAGTAAATTTCTCATATTACGATCCTGACATTTCTATACATTTCGTACTTGAAATTCTTTATTATAATAGTGAATACAGATGAAGGAGAGAAATCTTAATTTTGCTTAATATTTTTCATAATCTCGTAATAAAAAAAATATTTCACGTCTTAATAATTATTATTACGAACGGACAATATACGTTATTATTTTAATTTAATTATACGCGATAACGATGATTGAATGATACGTTTTATTTAATTCGATTTATATTATAAATCTGTTCAATATTACGACGTCGCATTATACTCTTTTATATTACGTGCTTGACATTGTTATTGAATTACTATATAGAATTTTCCAAAGAAATATAAACAATGCTAAAGTAGAAATATAAACAAGTGCGAACGATCTTTGTTTGCGACAGTTTGTATGCGTGAGTCATACGAGGGTCTAGGTCACGTCGTTCTTAGAATTGATGACCTTAGGCATCTGATAAATAAATAAACATATATCCCCCAATTCCTTTGTATACGTAAGATAGGAAATGGTCGAAGATTTAGTTTCGTTTAAAACTCTCGTTTGGTTAATACGTATAAACATACGTATATCATTTATTCTTCATTAATTTAAAATTAATAATTTAATAGTAAATAATTCCCAAGAATAATAGAGTAATACGTATTTTTAATAATCGTTCCTTTTTCATCTTTATTTCTTTTTTTCTTTTTTTTTTTTTCTTTTTTTTCCTCAACTATCTTATCTTTTTCTCTTACTCATCCTTGTTCATTCATCTCATTTTTTTATAAAGAATGTACACACACACACACACACACACACACACACACACATACATTTTCTATCGTTTATTAATGTTCGTTAGATTTCTCCTTTTCTATTTCATACTCTTTCCTGTTCATCTATCTCATTCTTTTTCTCACAGACACATAAGTTTTCTAT
>NC_060973.1:4210000-4212500 GCF_910589235.1 Vespa crabro
AAAGTTTACCGAGTAGTATCACCAGAGTTTACATTTGTACTCCGTTCTATCGTCTCTTTCACGTTTGTGTATACATACTATATATTATACTGGGTGGATCAAAATTATTTTACTCTTTTATGTATATATATATATATATGTATATTATACTTTTAGAATTCAAGAAAAAGAGAAAAGAAAAAGAGAAGCTTAAAAGAATAATTCGATTCGATGGGAAAGAGTATGTAATTGATATTTTCGAAACGATCTAATAATTTTTTGATCCATCTCGTATTATATACTGGGTGTTCCATCATCTAACTCGAGCGTTATGAAATATCTTTGTTAATTTTGACGATGATTGAACAATGAGAAAAAGATCGTTTGATATTTTTCTTTTTTCATAAATAAATTAAATCCTCGATCGGTATTTTGTTACGTATCGTATAAGAATATTTTATAGAAATTATAATTCACGAGTTATTTAATATGTCTCCTTTATCACCTTGTATATATCTATATGTGTCTATGTGCATATACACATGCATATAATACCACGCCTTGCATTACAACATTGTAGTTGATTTTACTCCATATTTATTCTAATACTTTTTATACGATATATCCTACGCGTCCATACACACCAGCCGCGCCTGATTCCAAGATTTACTTTATTTCTTGAAAATAATCGTAGATTGAATCGTAGAAAATCTTTTTTTTTGGTCTAAAAAAAAAAAAAGGATATTTTTATGTTATACCTATATCTGTTACGAATAGAGCACATATGCATGGGTATGTTTAGATAAAAAAAAAAAAATATGTGTATATATATATATCTGATTAAACAAGACTCTGGCTTTACCCTCGTTTTATTTAAAAAAAAAAAAAAAGAAAAAAAAAAGAGAGAGAAAAAGTCAATAAATAAAAAAATAAAACATTAATGCATTCTCTTTTATTAATAAATTATTTATATAAATCACACACATCATATGTACATAAATATGTATATGTATATATATATATATATATATATATATATAAATAAATAAAAGAAAGATTAACAATCACGTTCACATATGTGTTACGAACTTGGTAATTTTCAAATAAAAAAAATAACAAATGTAAACGTGTATATTATTAGAATGTCTCGAAAGAAATAAAAATTATGAACCAATAAATTCGTCGAAGACTCATAAAACAAAAAAAAAAAAAAAGAAGACATCTGCCCCCTCTCTCTCCCTCCGTCAAATTACGATTATCTCTAAGAAACGATGTTACGTATTACGATTAAGAGCGAAAGAGAAAGAAAATGGTGGGAGGTTGCACCTGCATCATGAAATTCCTAACGTCGAGCAAGCTTCAGAGTTGCAGCAGAGACTGCAACGACTTATATATACATATATATACATATATATATATATATATATGTGTATGTATATGTATGTATATATATATATATATATAGTATGGTATTTGTAACTTTACGGACGCATACATATAAACGGAATTTACGCATATGCACATATACACGAACGGAAAGAAAGAGAAGAGAGGAAGCCGGTGAACTATGCAACTCACGAACTCAAAGTGGGAGAAAAGAGCGAAAGAGAAAAAAAGAAAGATAAAGGGGCAAGGAGAGTAAGAGACGAAAGATAAAGAAAAAGAGAGATATAAGATACAAAGTTGATCTCGCTTCAACACAGTAGAAGAAGAAGAAGAAGAAGAAGAAGAAGAAGATGATGCAGGAGGCAAGAGTTAAGTAAGAAAAGGATAAAGAAGGATAGAGCCATGAAGAAAGAGGGAGAGAGAAAGTATAAAGAACACAACGAGCGCGAGAAAGATGAAATGAGTGAGTGAGTGAGTAAGAGAGATAGAGAGAGAGAGAGAGAGAGAGAGAGAGAGATGTTATATATGCGTCTCACTCGTTCACAGGCGCATCCATTGACGCCTTCGCTCGAGCATTTATGAATGAATCCCCTTCCAAGATAGCCCTTTCCTCTTACGCTTCGTGCACATATGCAAGCGAGTGTGTACAACGGCTGAACATAGAAAGAGAGATAGAGATAGGGGGATAGAGATAGATAGATAGAGAGGGAAAGAGAGGGATAGAGAGAGAGAGAGAGACGGTCCCTCAAGCTTAGGCGGATACGACTCCGACTGTGAGTTTATACGTTCTTTTATGCGCGCTATATGTATATGTTTGTCTCTCTCTCTCTCTCTCTCTTTCTCTATCTGTCTGCTTGTCCGTCTGTCTGCTGTGTGTCTGTGTGTGTGTGTGTATGTGTTGTGCGTCTTTTTCTTTCTTTCTTTCTTTCTTCGTTCATCTCACTCTTTCTCTTTTCTTTCATTAGGAATCTCTTTCGTTCTCGTAAGAAAGTGTATTTCGAGTATGGCCCGAGATAAAGTTGATTTCATTCATTAAATTTTCTCCATAAGCGAGGGAGACACGCTTTCACTACGCGATAAAGAGGAAAAAGGAAAGAAACAAGAGGAGGAATTGGAGGAGGAGGAGGAGGAGGAG
>NC_060973.1:4217500-4240000 GCF_910589235.1 Vespa crabro
CGAGAATTAGCCAGAGGAGGTATTGAGATGGAAGAGGGAAGGGGGTGGAATAATTAATTAAAAAAAAAAAAAGAAAAGAGAAAGAAAAAGAAAAAGAAGAAGTAAATAAATAAATAAATAAACGAACGAGTAAAAGAAAAGGAAAACGAAATAACAGATATTATTGATCAGTATTCTTTCTTTTCTTCCTCTTTTTTTCCTTCCTTTTTTCTTCTTCCTTACTCTCTTTCTATTGTCATTACATACGTATACATTGAGAGAGCGTGGCTCGTACGGGGCCAAAAGTAGCTTTTTATTTTAAATTTGGTGTGGCGTGCGCAGGGTGCAACCGTGTTCGACCGGTTCCCAAAGTAACGCGATGCAACTTTATTGCCGATACGTACTTATCGTATCTTACAACTCGAAGGGAATCCGATTAAGGAACTGAAACGCTACTTTAATTATTTATGATTCTTGTTTGCTCGGACAGGCGATCGCCCTCCTCCTCCTTCTCCTCCTCTCCCTTTTCTTCTTCTTCTTCTTCTTCTACTTCTTGTTTTTGTTCTTCTTCTTCTTCTTCCTGTTCTTCTTCTTCTTCTTCTTCTTCATCTTCTTCTTCTTTATTTTCTTCTTACCTTCGTCGAGTCCTCCGTCAAGATAGAAAGAGAAAAAGATAGAAAAAGATAAAGAAGGGCGACGCACGTTCTACGACATTCCAATGCCGAAATAAATTAGGAAAGATACGATGATGAATGGGAAGTTGTTAAATAAATATTGGCTTCGACGGGGAGCGAGCTTCGAGCGACGAAATTTGAAAGAAATACCAAAGAAAATTTTTCGTCATTCATTCACTAAAAAGTAGATCTTCCATATCGTTTCTTTTCTTTTCTCTTCTCTTCTTTTCTTCTCCTTTCTTCTCCTTTCTTTTCTTTTTTAAATCAACATTGTCAACACGAAAGAGAAGAAAGAGAAATGAGGAGACAAGTTCCAATGCTCGTCGATCAATTTTCGAGTTTTTCTTTTTTTTCCTTTTTCCTTTCTTTTTTCTTTTTTTCTTTCTTTCTTTTTCTTTTTCTTTTTTTCCATTTATTATTATCGTACAAGATCTTCCTAAAAAAGTTTCTAACTGGGCCGATAGTATTTCGTAGGTGATTTGTAAAAGTAATTTATTCCTTTTTTCTTTCTTCTTCTATTTCTTCTTTCTTTTTTTTTTTTTCTTTTTTTTTAAGATCGTAATAAAATCGACAAATCGACTCAGTTAAGAGATCTCTAAATAAATGATCTGGAAAATAAGTAATTGAGTTTTTAAATCACTTAATCTTAATGATCATTGATACAAATTGTAAGATTGTATATGACGATAAAGAGAGAGAGAGAGAGAGAAAGAGAGAGAAAGAGAGAGAAAGAGAGAGAGGGAGAGATAGAGAGAAAGAGAGAGAGAGAGAGAAATTACAGAAACGAAAGTTGTATTTATTTTTTATTATTTATTTATATTTTTTCTTTTTTTTTTTTTTTCTTTTTTTCTGTTCTTTCTGATTAAT
Source organism: Vespa crabro (assembly GCF_910589235.1). Classification (NCBI taxonomy): domain Eukaryota; kingdom Metazoa; phylum Arthropoda; class Insecta; order Hymenoptera; family Vespidae; genus Vespa; species Vespa crabro. Next base: position 4,219,021 of record NC_060973.1, read on the forward strand.
TTTCATTTCAACGGCGTACATGCCGCGAGTCCCTTCGCGTACGATATAATATATCATTTACTTAGTTAAGAAGCGAAAGGAGAAAAGGATTTACGAGTTGGACAATGACAGGTCCATGGTGAGAGTGGAACACACGCGATCTTCTGATTTCCTCGAAGGACACGGCCCCGTGCAACATTCTTCCTTTTCCTGATTCCTTTCTGTCCTTCGAAACGAACAGATACATATGTACAACGTCGAACGTTGGTCCTTAACAATAAAGAAAATTAAATTAAAAAAAGAAAAAAGAATATATTTACCTCTTATTTGCATAAAAATTTCATTGTTTTTATCATGAGAAAATTAATCCAAGTGAGACAGACAGACAGACAGACAGACAGACAGAGAGAGAGAGAGAGAGAGAGAGAGAGAGAGAGAGAGAGAGAGAGAGAGAGGGAGAGAGAGGGAGATAATGGAAAATAATAGAGAAGAATAAATAGAAAGAAAGAAGAGGAAAAAGGAAGAAAAAGAAAAAGAAAGGAACAATTTAGAAAATATTAAATAAATAAAATATTTCATATAAGACAAAAAAAAATATATTTATTAGGGGGACCGGAAAGTAATGTCGCTTTCTTAAATTAAATTCAAACGAATAAATTTTTAACAAGTTTTTATTTTTAATCAAAATCAAATATCGACATTACTTTCCGGTCCCCCTAATATATATATATATATATATATATATATATATATATATATATATATATTTATATATAAATAATCGTTTAACTTCGCCATTTACAATATCATCGTATTCTCTACTATCATATAAATCTACAATTATTATCATTCGATCGGTGTATAATAATTGCAAACGATTACATTTCCTATTGGATATTGAGAAGAAATTTCAAGAAAAGAAAGAAAGATAAAGAATGAAGAAAATGAGAAAAGAAAAAGAGAGAGAGAGAGAGATAATATAGAATAATAAAGAAGAATAAATAGAAAGAAAGAAGAGGAAAAAGGAAAAAAAAAGAAAAAGAAAGGAACAATTTAGAAAATATTAAATAAATAAAATATTTCATATAAGACAAAAAAAAAATATATTTATTAGGGGGACCGGAAAGTAATGTCGCTTTCTTAAATTAAATTCAAACGAATAAATTTTTAACAAGTTTTTATTTTTAATCAAAATCAAATATCGACATTACTTTCCGGTCCCCCTAATATATATATATATATATATATATATATATATATATATATATTTTAACTTCACCTTTTACAATATCATCGTATTCTCTGATATCATAAAAATCTACAATTATTATCATTCGATCGGTGTATAATAATTGCAAACGATTATATTTCCTATTGGATATTGGGAAGAAATTTCCAAAAAAGAAAGAAAGAAAAAGAAAGAAGAAAATGAGAAAAGTAAAAGAGAATGGGAGGAAGAGAGAAAAAAAAGTAGAAGAAGAAGAAGAGGAAGAAAGAGAAGAAAATAAAAATATTTTACACCACACACAGGCGTGTGTTCTTTCGTTGTGCATCGAGTAATAGTGGGTGTGGGAGAGTATGCGATACGGTGCACCCACGTGCACCGTTCCGCGCTAAGCTTGTAACTCACGAGACGCGCGCGTAAAGTGGAGGCGGAGGCGGAGGTGGCGGCGGCGGCGGCGGCGGCGACGACGACGACGACGACGACGACGACGATGACGATGGAGGAAGAGGAGGTGAATGAGGGAGGGAGAGGAGGAGAAAGGCACGCGTGTGTGGGATCAAGCCTTCGAGACGCGAGCCAGACGCGACTTCTCGGCCCTTCCTTCCTTCCTTCCTTCCTTCATTCTTTCCTTCTTTCCATCCTTTTTCTTTGCTCCTCCTTCTTCTTCTTCTTCTTCTTCTTCTTCTTTATCTTCTTCTCCCCCATCTCCTCCTTCTCCTCCTCTTTCTTCTCCTTCACATTCTCATCATCCTTCTCATTGGTTTTACCTCAATTCAAATGCCGACCTTGAATTCGGTGCATATGCATAATATGTCGAGTGCATCGCCGTTTCTCACGATGACTTTGATTCACAGGAAAGAGAAAGAGAGAGAGAGAGAGAGAGAGAGAGAGAGAGAGAGAGAGAGATCGCCAAAGTGAAACATCTTCGAATACATTTACGAACGTACAATATTATCGCTTGAAGTTTCTATATCGTATGATCATTGATTAAAGAGAAAAAATTAATCGATTAAATGATTAAACGTGTATAATACTTCTTTTTTCTTTTTTTTTTTCTTTTTTACAAATGTTCATTGTTTTTATGAATAAAAAAAGAAATAAATAAATAAAAATAAAGTAAATAAATAAATATATTTCAGAAGATTTACGAAAGATTTATAAAGAAATTGTTAACTATAAGGTAAGAGAATTATTATTAAAAATGACAATGGATATTCGTTAATAAAAATTTCATTGGAAAAAAGAAAAGGAAAGAAAAGGAAAGAAAAGGAAAGAAAAGGAAAGAAAAGGAAAGAAAAGGAAAGTAAATTAATATTCGTTATATTCGAAATAAATACTAGACATAATCAGTAATGCAATTAATTTGGTTTTTTCTACGGTAACCACTTCCTAGGGATGTAAAGAGCACTAATTGCCATTATCAATACGCTATCGCTCGTACTATCGAGCAGACGTCGACCATATAAGTATAAACATACGTGTGTTAACGTACCGTGAACGCCCTACGATGAGAGAATCTTACGTTATATATTCTGATCAGGAACGAACTACGAACTTGCGATTAGCGTCATTAGTATCTCTATTAACGATCGACTATCTTTTATCCCTCGATAATATTGTTCATCATATTCACGTGTAGACAATAATTAAATTTATATATATATAATAATAATAATTTATATATATATATATATATATATATATATATATATATATATATATATACAATCTCATAAAAAATGATTAGATATATTTGAATTAATGCCTATATTAAAGTTTGTCTCTCTATCTCTCTCTCTCTTTCTCTATAGATATATAGAAAAAAAGTAGATATTTTATTAATATCATTTTAAAGATACACATATTTACTTAATGAAATTTTGTACAGAAAAAGAAAGAAAGGAAAGAACAAAGAGAAATTAATTTTCATTTATTTAATTAAAAATACGAATATATATATATATATATATATATATATATATATATATATATATGTGTGTGTGTGTATTATTTTTTATTAAATATTTATTTCACTTACGAATGTACAAGAGACGTATATAATATATATATATATAATAATTTAATAATAATATATAATATATATTATATATTATATATTATATATTATATATATTAGGTTGGAAACTATGAAACGGGTGTTGAATGAAAATAAATAACTAAACAAAAACGCCCGTTTCATAGTTTCCAATCTAATATTATTATTAAATTATTTTATAATATATATATATATAATTTTATAATATATATTTTATAATATAAATTATTTTATAATATATTATGGGGACCGGAAAGTAATGTCGTTTCTGCGCATGTCGATATTTGATTGTGATTAAAAATAAAAACTTGTTAAAAATTTATTCGTTTGAATTTAATTCAAGAAAGCGACATTACTTTCCGCTCCCCCTAATATATATATTATAAAATATATATATATATATATTATTTTTTTTTTAATATTTATTTCACTTACGAATGTACAAGAGACGTGCGTGTATAATATATTGATATTATTTGTTATAAAATGAAAATTTATTAATAATCGATGATATTTTAAATGTAACCTGAAATATATGCTTGTTTCGATTTATTTAAATGTTTCCGTTTGAATGAAGAAAAAGAAAAAGGAATTATCGAACGTTCGAATATAATTCGAGCGCTCATCATTAACATTTGAAGTTAAGCAAGGAACACACGAGCGACGACAATGCACCGTGGCGTAGTAATCAAAGTCAAAACAATCGGGCGAGCGTCGATAAAGGTCACGTAGGCGGCAGCTGATTCCATTCACAAATACCGTACATAGGCGTCCACTACGCTCAATTCTCTGAATCGTGTTTCGAATTTTTAATACCATTACGACGACCAAAGAAATATGTGCATAGACGAAAAGAGAAAGAGAGAGAGAGAGAAAGTGAAAAATAGAAAAGGAGAAGAAATTTTCGTAGAAGTGAAAAACAATTTTCTTTTATTTCTTTTTTTCTTCCTTTTTTTTTTAACTCTCTGTCTCTTTCTTTCTCTTTCTTTGATTAATATTTATGGTATACGAAAAGGAGAATTTTTTATTTCATTAATATTTTTCTTATTATTGAATATAAATAAAATTTAAATACCGAACGGTCGAGAAATTTCTAGAACTGTTGAAAAGTTCTTCAAAGATATTAAAAATCAATTATACCTTCATAAGATTCTTTCTTTATCAACCAATTAGGCTCGCAACTTTTTTACGATCTATGCTCGTAATTTTACTATGTAATTTCGATTATCTAAAGAAGAAGAAGAAGAAAAAAAAGAAAAAGACAAAAAATCTAATCGGCTTTTAAAATCATTAAAGAAGAAGTTCTAAATCATTAAAGGTGTAACAAAAATATATTCGACATGTAAAAAAAAAAAAAAAAAAAAGAAGAAAAAGCAACGAATTTATAAATTAAATTATTTATTGACGTAAAATATCGTATACATCCAATAGTAATGTAAAATTTATTTTTTTATTACGTTCGTTTGATAAATTACGTTTATAATGTTTATTGACGCGCATAATATAAATATGAAATAAATTCGTACGATAAAAAGGTGAATGCATACATTGATTATGTGACACGCATACTCGCTTACATGTTTCGTAATGGTATTATCTTAATTCGTTCACGTTATGCTCGTAACCGCAGGATACGTTTATCGAGTGAAAGATTAAGAGAGGGAAAGAGAGAGAGAGAGAGAGAGAGACAGAGAGACAGAGAAAGAGAGAGAGTAAGAGAATGGGAGAGGTTGGGAGAGAAAGAGGGAGAATAGAGAAACGTGTGCGTAGAAACTTGCATGGCATGTGTCGGAGGATATATAGTACGTGGTTATATCCTCCGAGCCCTCCAGCGAGAGAGAGAGAGAGAACCTACTACTCGCGGTAAATGAAAAAAAAAAGAAAAATAAAAAGAAAGAAAGAAAGAAAATGGATTCTAAGTGGGAAACAGATGCTCTAGTGGATTTCACAGGACTACGAGCCATCCTTTAAATATTTTGACTTTTTTTTTTATACTTCTTCTTTTTTCATTTTTTTTTCTCTTTTTTTGTTTTTATTTTTTTTCTTTTTTATGCTTCCAAACTTGAATTCGAGATATCTCAAAAGAACCTGCTAGTTGTATACCATCGAAGAAATATTTCGATATTTTTTCACATTGCTCTTCTCTCATCCTTTTTTTTTCCTTTAATTTTATATATATGAAATAACGTATTTTTTTTTGTTCTTCTTCTTTTCCTTTTTATTTTTCTTTTTTTTTTTTTTCTTTTACGTTATATCACTTATCGAATTGAGAATTCATAGTGTAATGCACGTAATCGATTATTATTAGGGTTCTTATCGCTCACGTTTATCGATCAAACCACGGTTGAACGGTGATAAGAAGTGTCCTATGTCGCTAAAAATCTTTCTCTATGTATGCGTATGATTTTTAATACGTGTCCAGTAAGTAAGTATATATATATATATATATATATATATATATATATATATATATATATATATATATATTATAGACGTTCTATAATCTTTATTATTATATTATTTTCTTTTTTTATTATATTTATTATATCTATCTTATTATATCTATCTTATGATATACAATACATACATATATGTATATATATATATATATATATATATATATATATATGTTGGTACTATCGATTCATTTGATCGAATCGTAAATCGTGATGGTACGTTAAACGTATAAAAAGAAATGCAGGCTCGTGAGAAAGTAAATGATAAACGTGTGCGTACATATATATATATAAATTATTACATATAGAACATAGTATAGTATATATATATATATGTATATATATGTGTGTGTGTGTGTGTGTGTATGTATATGTAGTAAAGGAGTAGAGCAACGCGAATTCGACACCAAGGAGTCTAACATATTCGGAGAAGCTGTGGCATAATGTGAGCCCTCAACAGTGGGGATCAAAAGGCCACCATGAAATAGGGCCCACCAGCATGATTTCATGGGATTTTATAAGTTTATAAGATAGGGTAACATACATATTTTGAATTCCTCCCCTGTCTGTCTCTCTCTCTGTCTCTCTCTCTCTCTCTCTCTCTCTCTCTTTCACTTTCACTTTTAGTCATTTCTTTCGTCGAATTTAAATTTTTTTTTGTATAAAATTCCCTACCTTGGAAATTGTCAATCTTCAAGAATATTAAAAACATAAGAAAAAAGAAATAAAGAATTACCATTGATCATAGTCAATATATCCTGTGTTAACTATAAAATAAAATAAAAAAATAGTTTTAAAGTAAATGAAAAGGTATGCGGCGATTGTAAGAGGATGGAAAAAATTTCCCCGTAAAGTAAGAAGAAGTGAATGAAAAGGATTAAATAAAGAATGAAAGAAAGAAAGAAAGAGGAAAAGAGAGATAATTCAGGCAGGTAGATTTTCGGCTTCTTATATACGGGTTTAGAGTTTTAGTTTAGCGAATGGTTCTTTTTATTATTGGAAAGTGACGCCTTATGTTAAAGGAAATTCCAATGGGTAACATTAGACTAGGGAGTATAAGGAATGAAGGTATATGGTAGGCCATGTTGGTTGATGGAATCGATCAGCGATAGGGGAGGGAGAATTCTTAAATTTACTCGAGTTAAGCCAAGTCTCTTGTTCCAGCCTAGATCGAAAGATTCGAAAGATCCGAGAGAGAGAGAGAGAGAGAGAGAGAGAGTGAGTGAGTGAGAAATAGATCTAGATGAGGATCTCAAAAGAAACATATTTCTTATCTCATTATCGAAAAGGAAAATTTTTACCTCGGCAGAAAAAGAAACGAAAAGATTCTCCTTTTGTTTTTAAATCGACAAAACTCCCATAATCTTCTTTTCCATTGATTAATCATGGGGAAAAATCGGTTTAAAAAAAAAGAAAACAAGGAAAATAAAAAAGAAGCATTTCTTATAAATTTTTATCTATTCATTCATTCATTTATTTATTTATTTATTTATTTATTTGTTTACTTATTGGTTTTATTTCTCTTTAAAAGAAAACAAATAAAATTCTTTATTATCGCGTTTTATTTGTAATCATAAAAAGGAACTTCCCTGTGAGAAAACAAATAAAAATTCACGACACAGTGTAATGTCTCTTGGAAAAAAACACAGGTTGAATAAAACTTGGGATTTAAATTTTGTAGTAGAAACGTGTAGGACTGGTCAACCTTTTCCCGTGTCTAGGGTCAAAGAGAGTAAAACTCGGAAAGAAGGATAGACAGAAAAAAAAAAAAGAAAAGGAGAAGAGATAAGAAAAATGTAGGGAGTGACAAAGAGAGAAAGAAAGAGAGAGAGAGAGAGAGAGAGAGAGAGAGAGAGAGAGAGAGAGAGAGAGCATGGATGGACAGTGGAGGGGGGCGGCGGGAAGGGGGTTGAAGAGAAAAGAGAAGATTCCAAGAAACATAAGAACAAAGTTCCTCCCTCACGTTTATATGTACGTTAGAATAGGATGGTGGACCCTTCGAAAGCATCCCTTTTGGCCTGTTCTGGACTTTGAATCCGGTCTTTTCCTTTATTTCTTCACCAACCTTTCCTCAATCCTCCCCTCCCTCTCGATCCTCTTTATTTAACCTGCTGCCCGCATCTGCAAACGAATCTTTGCTTCTTACTTTTCGGACTTATTCTCTCTTTCTCTCTCTCTCTCTCTCTCTCTCTCTCTCTCTCTCTCTCTCTCTCTCTCTCTCTCTCTCTCTCTCTTTCTATCTCTCTCTTTCTCCTTCTCTGTATATATATATATATATATATATATATATATATATATATATATATATATTTCACTTTTCAATAATATTGTACATATGTATTATGTTACAGTGGTACTCAAATAAAATATTCTTAACAATTTTATATATCTATATAATTTCATATACATGTATATTAAGAATAGAAAAAAAATTTATTTAAACAATTTATCTCTTTCGTTGTTTACTCGTGAAATTAATTCAACGAGATATATCGTCATTGTTATTATTTATTTATTTTATTTTTTCTTTCTTTTTTTTTATTATTACATACATAGGTAATATATATAAAATTGTACGGGATTACAAGTATGCATTAGTAGACGAAGTAACATTGTATTATATATCACAAATAAAGTAGTAAATGAGATACGTCACGATCGAGAGGAATAGAGTAGTATTATTAACTTATGCGGGTCTACAAACGTGTCTATGTATAATATATGTGTATGAGTGTATCTACATCCGTTAGAATTTTTTTTTTCTTTTCTTTTTCTTTTTTTTAAGAACAGACTGGGTTTAAGGCTTCGTATTCCTCGTGAATGATTCTACTACGTTGTATTTATAAATTAAAATTGAATGAAACAAAAAAAAAAAGAAAAGGAAAAAAAAAGAAACAAAATTACAAACATATAACGCATGCATATGGTGCATGTGCAATATATATATATATATTCTTTCTGGTTAGAAATGAAATCGTAAATTTAATCGCGCACATAATTAAGATAAAATTTTTTTTTACATTTATATTTTTAAAATAAAATTCCTGGATATCTATATAAAATATATATATTATTTTTGTATAATATATATTTCTGAGAAGAAAAATTATATTATTATATACGAATTTATATAATTATATTATATACAAATTAAAATGAATGATATTAAATAAAATAAGATAATATGAAGTAAAATGAAAAAATATGAGAGTAAGATAGAGAGAGAGAGAGAGAGAGAGAGAGAGAGAGAAAAGAGATCGAAGAAAAGTTAGAAAAGAGAGGTTGAGAGTTTTCCAAGAACATAAATTCCAAAGAAAAGAGAGAAGCGGACGTAAAAGAGAGATTTGGACTGTTCCAACGGAAGAGTCGTAGATCTATCGCTAACGTGCGAGACATGGCTCGCATGAAGAGCACTCGTCGTCTTCACAACGTGCCTTGGGAAGAATGTGAAATCCAAACACAGTCGACAGAGAAAATAAGAAAGACAGTATGTTCACTTCGACGACGACGACGACGACGACGACGACGACGACGACGAAGCAACGACGATGACGACGACGATGATGACGATGCGAAGACAACGACGACACCAACGAGTCTTTTCTTTTATGGTTAAAGACCTGCACTTGTTTTGTCACCGGCAGCACAAAGAAATATATACTACGTGAAAAATATTTCATTCTCTTCTTTTCTTTTGTTTTTTTTTTTCATTTTGTTTTCTTTTGTTTTCTTTTCTTTTTTTCTTTTCTTTTTTTACTTTTCAAAATTATCGATAAAAAAAAAAGAACGAAACGCGCGACTAGATTTTATCAGAAGTAAAAAATATGCCGCTGTGTTTTTTGTCATTATCCTCTTTTCTTTTTTTTTTTTTTCTTATCTTAGAAACAAATAAAAACAACATCTTATCATCAAATATTAATTTAACAATAATTAATAATAATAATAATAATAATAATAATAATAATAATAATAATAATAATAATAATAATAGTAATAATAATAATAATAACAATAATAATGACGATAATAATAATAATAATAATAATAACAATAATAATGACGATAATAATAATAATAATAATAATAATAATAATATTGACGACTAAATAAGATTATAATTATCTTTTACATAATCTTAAGCAAACAAACCATTATCATTATTATTAAAAACAATAATAAATATTAATAATGAAAGAAACTCTCTTATCTGTTCTCCCTAATTCTACTTGTTCGCCTTATCCCTTATAAGATAACAATATATATATATATATATATATATATATATAAATTAGATATTTTATTGTCGAGAGAAGGGGGGAAAAAAGTAAAAAAAAAAAGAAAAAAAAAAGAAAAGAAGAGAAAGAAAAAAAAAAGAAAAAGAAAAAGGAAGAGAAAAAACGTGAAGGTTTCGTGTTTCATTCAAGTTCTTGGTTCACTTTATCAGCGATGGCGTCTGTGATCTGCTTACGGAAAGTGCTTACCTCTAGGCTTAGGTACTCCAAACTAAACATCTTGTATATTTTACGCTTACCCACGAACTAGAGATTAGAAAGAGATAGAGATAGGGAAAGGGAGGGGCGAGAGTAAGAGAGAAAGAAAGATAAAAAGAAAGAAAGAAAGAAAGAAAGAAAGAAAGGAAGAAAACGAGAAAGAAGAAAAAAAAATGGAGGAAGAGAACATTTTCTTTCTCTCTCTCTCTCTCTCCCTCTCTCTCTCTCTCTCTCTCTCTCTCTCTCTCTCTCTCTCTCTTTATCTTTACTATGAAACCAATTTTAAAACCGGATCGCAATGGGAAAGAGAACAAACGTAAAGGGAAGGATATTTAAAGAATACAAAAAAATAAAAAAAATAAAAAAAGAAAAAAAATAAAAAGAGAGAAAGAAAAAAAAAACATATGCTAACTGTCAACGAAGACAGTCGATATGATTTACGAGGAGCTCGTAGATACGGTAAAGAGGGCAAACCCAAGCGATGATTGGCGCCGGCGCCTGACTACCTCATTATCATAGTGCATAAGAGCTTATGGCCTTCTAGTTGTCCCGTATGCCATTTATTTTTATTTTCTCTCCTTCTCTTATTCTTACTCTTTCTATTTCTCTCTCTCTCTCTCTCTCTCTCTCTCTCTCTCTCTCTTTTTCTCTCTCATCTTAGTTGCAACATTCGACGAACCATGAGAAACCATACCTCTCGATCAATTTCTCAAACAGTTTTTCCTTCTTTCTTTCTTTTTCTTTTTTTTTTTTCAAATAATTACGAATTGAATCGACTTATTTGAAAAAAGAAAAAAAAAAAAAAAGAAAAAAGAAAAGAAATAACGAGAGAAAAGAAAAGAATCGTTCTATCCATTTGCTTCGTCGAGTCGAAATTTTTGACGGTTAAAGATTGATCTTCATGAATGAAAAAAAGTCGATTCATTGAATTGTTTTCATGAATGTGATTTCAGCGGGAAAAGAACTTTTCTTCTTCTTTTTCTTTTCTTTCTTTTCTTTTTTTTTTTTTCTTTTGCTCTTTTAACACTTTACAGGAATAACCAATTGATCATTAATAAATATTCGAATGTCCGTAGAAGAAAGAGAATTTTTCACAAAGGAAAAAAAATAGAAAAGAAAAAACAAGAGGAAAGTAAATAATATAATCTAGATTTAATCTGGCGAAAGACCTTTGAATTTTTTAAGTTTGCAAAATATTTTAACAACACTCCCATCTTACCCCGTAAATTCGAAACGTAAATATATACATAAATATATATATATATATATATATATCGTGATAATAATAATTATTATTAAAATAAATGGGTGTGTTTTCTTTTTTATCGGGCCATAGCTATTCGACCATATTAAGATTAATCGATGTAATTTGACGTTAAATGAGCGTATCGTATATGCGAAGTCCTGAATTCTTAAGATTCCAATGGTTAAAGTAGCACGTATGAATGTAAGAACAATTAAAAGTGGGAAAGATAAGCTTGCATCGTGTTGTCTCACTCGTACTAACGTAACGCAACTAAGTAAGTACGTATGTACGTATACTTATATACAACTTGCTACATAGTTCTTTTCTCTCCATTATTCTCTTTCTCTCTCTCCATTATTCTCTCTCTCTCCCTGTCTCTGTCTCTGTCTCTCTCTCTCTCTCTCAATCGTTGGTTCACTCTCTTACAAACCTTATTCAATTCGCAACGACATTCCGTAGCAGTACCAAATGCGGTGAGTGCCGTATTCTATTTCTTCTTTGGGTAGATCGGTGCGCGTTTCGATTCACAAAATCAATTACAGGTTGTTATCGACTACTCAGAACGCTGTCGATGTTTTTCGAGAGGGAACGACGGAACAAAACTCTTCGTTCGGCTTTTCTGTCGATCCCGGTCGGACTAATTAAACTGAAAATACAAAGAAAAAAGAAAGAAAGAAAGAAAAACGAGAGAGAGAGAGAGAGAGAGAGAGAGAGAGAGAGAGAAAGAGGGAGAGGGAGAGGGAGGGGCGAAAAGGAAGAAAAAAGGAAAGGAAAAAATTGTGGGAAAAGAAGTAATCAGAAGTAATCAGAAGTAATCAGAAGTAATCAGAATGTTAGAGAAAAAAGTTCAAAACTGATAAAACAAAAAAAAATTGTTTCATTATAGAAAATTCGTAAACCGATGGAAATAATAAATGATGATGCTCTAATTTTCTCGATGTTAGATAATTTTCTTGACGTATTTGGGAAAAAGAAAATAAGAAGAAGAAGAAGAAAAACGAACGCGAAACGTTTGGCGAGTGTCGAGCGTGAAACGGCGATAAGCGCATCCCCAGTTGTTACAAAAGATAATCGACGATAATGACAAGATGATTATAAATATTTATAACCTACGATATATGTATGTATTATGCTCATATAAACGCTTATTGTGTCCGTGCTCGCGTGCCCATAATCGCGATATATTATTACCGTCATTATCGGCGCGCCGTTAACAAGATTGTCCCCGGCATTTTAAAATCACTGCGAGCGAACGGTCATTATAGGCACGAATTACGGTTCATTAGGAGATCGATCAAACACAATCATTTTGTGTCCTTTCATCGTAGCCCTTCTCTCTCTCTCTCTCTCTCTCTCTCTCTCTCTCTCTCTCTATCTCTCTCTCTCTCTCTCTCTCTCTCTCTCTCTCTCTCTCTCTCTCTCTCTCTCTCTCTCTCTCTCTCTCTCTCTCTCTCTCTCTCTCTCTTTCTCGGTAGAAAGAAATGGAGAGCATAAGAAGGAGTCGTGAAAAAATTGTCGATTGTATTTAAAAAAAATTCTTCTTAGTTGTATTATTTTTGATATAACTTTATATTCCCATGGAATTCTAGATAAATTCCTCATTGTAGGAAGGAAGCATTAGATTGAGGCGTGTTTTCAACTCGCGTATCCTCAACATCGCCAAATAAAGAGGATCGAACCTCCGCGGAAAGAATAACCCGGTGTGCATGGCTTGAGCCTTGCTTTTTGTCACGGAGAAGTCGAGAGAACTACAGGAGTCAAAGCCTCTTTTCTCCTTCTTCTTATTCTCATCCTCATCCTGCTCCTCCTTCTCTTTCTTCTTCTACTTCGTTGACTCCTTCACAGATTCCTGTGGCTCTGTACAAACTTTTAAAACTTATTACTCGACGTATTCGACTCGAGATAATGACGTTTCGAAGATATTCGGATGATAAAAAATCAAGAGACAATCGGTCTGTACTTATTTACGCGTACCTGTTGTAAGAAATTATATATATATATATATTTTTTTTTTTTTTTTTTTAAATAACACAGTTAAAAAGCCATTTACCATGTCGAGGTTTAAGTTTTCGAATCGTCTTCTCCTTCTTTCTTCCTTTTCTTCTTTTTCCTTTTTTTTTTTTTATTTTTTTTTCTTTTTAATTTCGAATACGAACGATCAATGCGCGTATTTGTCTCAAGTAAAATTAAACTCCAATAAATATCGAATTGATTTTTTAAATAGAAAAAGACGTAAGAGAAAAGGGAAAAGTAAACGAAAAAAGAAGGGAAAGGGAAAATTTATCATCGAAGTTAAATGTACGTGTTTAGAAGATTAGAGATCGATTGATTACTATGTCAAGTCTAACGGGTCTCCGGATATCCTCGAACATGTTCAGGATTTTTATTCCACGTCTCCTATACGGTGCTTATTTACCTTACGGATTTGAAATAAAGCTTTGGAAATTTTCTCATCGTTCGTGACGAGACTAGGATCTAATCGGTGGCTGTCTGGATTCTAATCCTCTTTGTTTTCTCGATTGTCGATAATATAATAGTTCTGATGTTATTCGATGAAATATCTATTATTATCAAACTTATTTTCCTTATAATTATTATTATTATTATTATTATTATTATTATTATTATTATTATTATTATTATTATTATTATTTGGATTAATTTGGAAAGAATGTGATTGGTTATCAAATAATAACAACAACAACAATAACAACAATAATGATAGTAATAATAGATAGGATATATATGGATTACAGATAAATCTCAATTGTCTCAGTTGTAACGTTCTAAGATTAAATAAAAAAAAAAAGAAAAGAAAAAAAATATCTGACAATTCTAGCAAACGTATATATATATATATATATATATATATATATATATATATATATATATATATATATATATATATATATATATATATATATATAAGGTAGACAAATTCCAGTAATACTCGTTCAAAAAATGATGGGAAGTAAAGAAATCACGACATACCATGGTGACCGCGAAAGATATAATACATAATTTTGGTAAACTCTATTAACCGTGGACGATCATATCTCTGAAAAAAAAGAGAGAGAGAAAGAGAAAGAGAGAGAGAGAAAGAAAGAAAGATCCATTGCAGATTCCAGGCGAGTTCGGTGAGCCTGAAAAACCATCTTGGTCTCTCTGTTCATCATTCGAGTCCTCCTCAATTCTCTGTCTCTTTCTCTCTTTCTCATGGTATCCAACACGTCCAATTCCAAGGCTTCCAACCAAGTCTTCCCTGTCCCGATCCTTTCCCTCAGTCGTTCCATTCCGGCTAATAATACCATCCGAGCTACCAAACCCGGACGCAAACTTGTACACTCAGGGCACAGGTGAATACCTGCGAATACCTGTCCACTCTCTGTTCAGGTGTAATCTTCTCACGAATAATCTCTATTGGGATATATATATATATATAAAATCTCTTTCTTCTTTTCCATTATATCTTTTTCTATGATCGATATATACTATACTACCTGCCAAGGTATTTTTTCAAATGTATTATATATATATATATATATATATATATATATATATGTACGCACACATACATAATACATTTAAACATTATACATTATAGTATGATACACACTGTTACATTGTTATATCAAATTATAAAATAATCTATAATAATTTTTTTTCCGTTTATTCGAATTATATAAAACGTAAGATTATTATATAAAACAAATTACTATTTATAATTTGTGATGACAGTTTTTTTTTCTTTTTTTTGGTTTTCTTTTTTTTTTTTGGCTTTTGTTCATTCAGATTATTAAATATACGACGGATCATTTCATTATGGAAATAATAATTGTGTAAATTTCATAAATATAATACCCATTTCATCAATACAGGTTCTCATTTATGCGATCATTTTTTTCGATCGTTCGAACAATTCGCATAAGGATTTTATAATTGTTCCAGTTAGTTGAGTTTAATTACTGTTTAATACGAATACCAATGTAGTGTTATTCGGTAAAGAAATACATAACACGTAAAAAGAATGCGCGCGAGGACTCTATACGATTTCAGTCGTTTGGATCTACCTATGCCGGTCTTCTTCAATAGATCCTTATCCACTGAAGATCTTCTGTAACTTGGATAAGCAATTTTCGTGTAATTAAATACTCCCTCGATCAACATAACGCATTCCGCGTGAGAGCAACTAAACGATCTCTTTAATACCGCGATACATTTAATTAAACGAAATGGAGAAACAGAATAAAAAATTCAACGACCGATTTGTTGCACTTTACAAGCGTCGAGCAAGAAGAAATCCTTTTAATGAAACTTGCTTAAAAAAAGGAACAAAAACAGAGAGAGAGAGAGAGAGAAGATCATATACATTTTTTTTTCCTTTTTTTTTTCATTCTTCTTTTACCTCGCCTTTATCGAATCAATTCAAATCGGCTTTTTCTTTAGTTTGAGTTAATTATAATATATATATATATATATATATATATATTCATACACTTTATAAAGTTTATATATATTTTAATACGTATTTTATTTACTGAAATCGTATGAAAAATATTTTATCGTATGTTCCGTTAATGAAATAAACAATGAAATAATGTCTCCATATATTTATGTACTCTCTATGTAGATATATCGAGAAAACGGCAATTAAATAAGAATAAGAAACACAATTATCAACCGCATCGTATCTTCTCAACGAATCTATACGAATAATGAAACTTTATCATAACACTTATGAACTGTAAATGAACTATTGTATCTCAAATTTCGTAATTAGAATAACACTTAAGATAATAGATGGTATTGCAATAGTAATAAATCAATTCGACGAACCGAGACGGTGCGATTAGAAAAAAAGAAAAAAAAAAAGAAGAAAGAAAGAAAGAAAGAGGAAAAAGGAAAAATACAATATCCAAATCTGTTTTTACTGGAAACTCAAAAAAAAAAGAAGAAGAAAAAGAAACTTCGCTGGGATTATTTCACAATTTCTTTTTTTATTAATTGTCCATCCCAATCACCCCGACCATCCCCGTCCCATCGCCGCCCCGATTACCTAACGCAATTAGATTTGTTTCGCATTTTAAGAAATTCGTCGATTAAAAAAAATTGCATATTTATTAACTCGATGAAAGAAACGTGTCAAGCAATGCGATTAGGTTGATCAACGATGCGCGAAAGAAAAAAATAATCGTTGTCGCGTTACAACTTAACAACGTCCTGACAATGGCCTGAAATAATAGGAAATGCAACGTGCGCTTGCATATCGCGTGCTCGCGCGTTCGTATATATTTTCGTCTGTGTGTGTATGTGTGTGAGAGAGAAAAAAGAGAAAGAGAGAGAGTTCACGGCAAATATCTTTCTGTCTCTGTTCCTGCCTCTCTCTCTCTCTCTCTCTCTCTCTCTCTCTCTATCTATCTATCTCTCTCTCTATCTCTCTCTCTCTCTCTCTCTTTCGCTTCACGCATCCTCCACGGCATAATTATTGCACTCTAATGGTTTTTACAATTACTTGGCTTGGCACTGACAGTATGCGAATGAATGTTCCTCCTAGGGTGCGATAAAACTTTGCCAACAGAGAAATCGCTCGTTGCTGTTCGAAGGCAACTCGCATGAGACTCGTTAAAAAAAAAAAAAAGTGAGAGAGAGGGAATGAAGGAGTGTGAAAGACAGAGAGAGAGAAAAAGAAAGTGATAGCAGTAGTAGTAGTAGTAGTAGTAGTAGTAGTAATAGTAGTAGTAGTAGTAGTAGTAGGAGTAGTAGTAGTAGTATTAGTAGTATTTGAGGATGTCTCAGGAGACAACCAAGAACAGCTTTCGAAGGGGCGTCGACGGTAAACGGACAAAAAAAAAGAAAAAAAAAGACTCTATTTCGTTGGTTAAATTCTAATTAGACCGAACCCGAACAGAAAAACGTAATAACGACAACGATGACGACGATGACGACGACGACGACGACGACAACGACGACGACGACGATGAAGTTTTTAATCTAAAACGAATCGATATACGTTCGACTACATTTCTTCCTTCGAACAATAATCTTTGATAAACTTTTTTATCGAAAGTGTATGCGTGTACATTCGCATGTGTCCATATGGTATATAAAAGAAATACAAATGATAAATTTCGTATAAATATGTTAAATAGTGTCATCTATAGTTTAAGTATTTATACGTGTACACGTATATCTATGTATTTGTACGCATTTATTTATTATATTTCACGGAGTGAGAACATTTTAGGTATATATAGGGGTCAGTCATTTAAATGAAAATATTTTAGAAAATCGTATGTATTTATTTTTGAGATATACAGACTGAGTCATACATATATTTACATAAATAAGAACATTTCCAAAGCTTATATGTATTTATTTTTTTTTCTATATATATGTATATATTTATGTATGTATGTATGTATGTATGTATGTATGTATGTATGTATGTATGTATGTATGTATGTATGTATGTATGCATGTATATATGTATATATGTATGTATGTATGTATGTATGTATGTATGTATGTATGTATGTATGTATGTATGTATGTATGTATGTATGTATGTATGTATGTATGTATGTATGTATGTATGTATGTATGTATGTATGTATGTATACACACACAGAGAGAAAGAGAGAGAGAGAGAGAGAGACATATAATAAGAGTGTATGTATTCCATAAGCACGTTAACGACAGTAGCGATGATGATAATGCTGCGATAAAAAAAGAAATGGACGTGGAAGAGTCCTCGAAAAGGTGACGTCATTATCAGCTCGCGTACCCTTTGACCTCCTCGTGTACGCTCATTTCCGTTCATAGGAATACTTTACTTCGACGTACACACACACACACACACACACACACACACGCTGTTCTAATGTGCACTCGGCGACACCATTTTTTTATTTATTCTCTCTTTTTCTTCGTTCTCATTCCTGTACTTTTTTTCTTTCTTTCTTTCTTTCTTTCTTTCTTTCTTTCTTTTTCTTGTTTTCTTTTTTCTTCTTTTTTTTTTTATCTTTATTTTTTAAGCTTTATTAAAAGCATAAACATACGAGGAATCTCCTGTACGTAAGTTCATCAATGATTGACCCTATATATCGTATATAAAAAGAAAAATACATTTTATTCTCTAAAATGTTCCCATTTAAATCTCTGACCATAAATATGATATATATATACACACACATACATATTGTGGTTGTGTATATGACTCGAATGTACGTAAATAAATGAATATATATATATGCACCTTTTCATAATCCATAATACTATAACAAAAATATAGATATCGCGATTACGTATATGAAATGAATATACGTAATAAATGATTATATACACACACACACACATATATATATATATATATATATATATATATATATATATATATATTTGATATGTACACACCTATAGTATATTACATCTTATCGTTGCAATACATAGTACTTTAACGTATGATATATTGTAGATATTGTGATTACGTATATGAAATGAACGATATATTGCATATATATATATATATATATATATATATATATATATATATATATAAATATCTACGTGTCATAATATACAGTACTGTAATAATAATCTTTCTGATTCTCGCATTGCCCCTGTCACGCGATCCTTATCGCAAAATATACGTGTAATTAGCTTTTGCTCGTAGGCAGAACGGAGGTCTCCGAGGTTCGTGCCATTGACGTGCCGACTCGAATGAATCGCGCGTAAATATCGTCATTCTGAAAACGGCTTAATTGAAAATGAGAACGCGTGCCTCTTCTTTCTTCTACGTGCATGTATGTACATATGTACATGTATACACATAGATCCATACATGCATATATATATATATATATATATATATATATGTATATATATACACAGTGTTATAGACTACATAGTTACGTGAATATTTGTTTGGATCTATGATGCATTACGTTATTTGATTTTGATATGAAACATGAAATCGATTAAACGCGCACGCATACGTACATAAACGCAATTACATCTAAATATCTGTACATATATTACGTAACATAAAACATAAATATGTATATAAGTAAATATCCCTACGTATTATATCGCATTAGACGATATCGAACGAGAAAAGAAAATAAAATTAAAAAAAAAAAAGAAAAAGAAAGAAGCGAATTGCATATATGTACATAATCATTCGTTACATATCGTCGGACTGATCCGGGTCAAGGGTGTTTGTACACTTTAAAGGAAGCTATAAACAATGATATGTTGCATTGTAAAAGGCTTATCAGTTTCATTCATATATGCATATATATATATATATATATATATATATGTAGTAAAAATATGCGATAGACTATTTAACTCGTTAACGAAATTTGAAAAATTTCCATTCAATTTCGTATCGTCTAATTAATTGAAAAATCATATGATTGTAATATAATATGTATATATGTGTGTAAATAGAAACGTGTGAGTAATAGATACGATACATAGACGAAATCATGCATATATATATATATATATATATATATATATATATATATATATATATATATATCTATGTAGAGAGTTAAACAAAAGTTCCTAGAGATGCAAGAGAGAGAGAGAGAAAGAGAAAGAGAAAAAGAAAGAAAAAAAGAAAAAGAAACAAAAATTAAGACGAAAAAGTCTTAAATCGTAAAAAAAGATTAAATCGTGATCGATTTTGAATAACGTTTATAGAAACTTTTGACCCATCCTGTACATTGTACTCTAGATAATACGCAATAATATGCAATATAACACGTAGTTGATTCTAACGAGTGTATATGATCGATGATGATAGGTACATAATGAAGAAGATTATTACGTATTAGCAATGTAATTTAACGAAAGATTAAAAATAAATTGTCAGGATTATCGTTCGCCTATTTACTACTATGTTCTACAAAAGGAATGGCATAAACATTTGCGATAATGTTCAACGCCCAACAAATACGTATCCCAACGCAACAAATGCGATCTAAAATCTCATATATTATTAACTTATAAAGATTTCTAGTTTGGGAAAATATTAAACGTTTAAAAGGTATAGCAAAAAAGAAAAAAAAAAAAATTACCAAATAAAGAGAGAGAGAAAGAGAGAGGGGTAAGGAGGGAGGGAGAGGAGAGGAGAGAAATTTTGAAATATTTTTGTTTTATTACATCGATCGGAATAAAGTTGATCGATTTGTTATCATCGATTAGATAAGGAATTCTAATTAATCGCGATCGTTATCGTCGTACGAATTAATCGACCATAACGATTAGAAATTAGTGATTTATAAAAATATTTCGAAGAAAAATAAAGAAAAAAAGAAAGAAAGAAAGAAAGAAAGAAAGAAAATGACATTGGTATTAGAACTGAATTCAGAGAAATCCTTTTTTTTTTTTTAATTGCTTCGGAGAGATAGACATTTTTCTTTTTCTTTTTCTTTTTTTTTTTGTAACATATACCTCGATATAACAATCAATTCGTCGAGTTAATTTTTAATATATCTACGTACGACGAGAATAAAATTT
>NC_060973.1:4245000-4250000 GCF_910589235.1 Vespa crabro
CTCCCTCCTGTGAAAACTATATATAAAAGTTGTAACCTCGATAAGAGATAGAAACTTTGATACATACGCGTATTACGCGTACAAAAGGGAACAATCGTAATAATTTACGATATCGTAGAAGAAAATATAAAATGTTAAGGTTAAATATATATAATTGGTTAAATATATAAGGTTTAATATATATGAGTGTGTATGTGTGTATATATATATATATATATATATATATATATATATATATATGAAATAAGTGGGATTCAAAGTAACGAGCAACAGGTTTAACGCCACGTTGTCATTTCGTACGTTTATTCACACGCCGCTGCTTCCTATCGCGAATAAACGCGAAACGAAACGAGTTACACCGATCTAGTTTGGGATCGACCGAATAAAATAAACTTCCCACGATCATTACGAGATCGTTCGTCGTTCCTGTAAATGGAAAGAAAAGAAAAACTCGAAGGAAGGAGAAAGTAAGAAGAAGGAGTGGGTAACCGGACGAAGAAGAGACGTCCCTGAAGTCGAACGGCAGCGCGGCGGCCCTGTTATAGTCGAGCAGCTCGAACCAGTGGTCCCTTTTACACGATGCAAAAGACACGATGAGACGAGGAGGTAAGCAAGAGAGAAAGAGCGATGGAAATGAAGATAAAGCGTCTAAGAAACGAGAAAGAAAGAGAGAGGGAAAGAGAGGGATAGAGAGAAAGGAGGAGAGAAAAATCCCCCTTTCTCCCCGTTCACCGTCGCGCGATCAACGAACTGGCGCCGATATTGGACGAAACGGTGGTGGTGGTGGTAGGAGTGGTGGGGGTAAGATAGGGTAGTACCGGAGAATAGTGGGGCGTATTCGGTCGACTCGTCTCTCGTGGGCGATGGTGGAGGGGAGTTAAGTCCGCGTCACGTGATCAGCCGGCTCGGGTCTGGCGCCTGGCTGGTGGGGGTAGGGTCACGTGAGCCGCTTGTGGCGCCGAGCGAGACGGTAGTGGTGATGCCGCTTGGTGGTGGGGGGTTAGGGAAAGTCTCGGTGGTGGGGAAATCTATCGAGCCGTTACCGTCGATCGTCGAGCTAAGCGGCATTGGCATTCTGACCTGGTAAGTCGCCAGTGTCGGGTCCGTGAGATATTACCGGAGTGTGTTGTGAGTGAACGACGGAAGCACGCTTTTGCATCCGTCAGGACATTTAAACAACCATAAAGATTACGGGCTACGACAAGTTATAAAAACGTCTCAGGGAGACCAACACAATCCTCTTTTTTGTTACGACGTGAATCTTCTCGTTTCTCGCGATTGCCTCTTTTTTTTTTGGGTTTTCTTTTAAATCTATCTCGTACGTGATACAGGCACGTGCCGTTTCTCGAGCGTACACATCGTATAACACGTACACACGTTCCAGCAACTTATGAGCTAAGTAAAAGGAAGAATATAGAGCAGGATTTTTTTGCGATAATCGTCGAGGAACTCGCAACACCCACGCTTTATTTATTTATTTCTTCGATAGAGAGAGAGAGAGAGAGAGAGAGAGAGAGAGAGACAGACAGAGACAGACAGACAGACAGAGACAGAGAAAGAAAGAAAAAGAAAGAGCGTGTAAGTGCGAGGAAGAGACAGAGGACGACGTTCGAGGAAAAGATCAACGCCCGAGGATACGACAAGAGGTTATATATACAGTACGTACATACATCTTTCTCTCTATAGAGAAACATCGTTCGACGACAAGAGGTGTAACCGAGAAGAGAAGAAAGAGATTTTCTACTTACGAAAGAAAAGAAAAAAAGAAGAAAAGAAAAGGACGGATATACATATCTCTGAACGTCCTCTTGTTTCTCATTTATTTTCTTGAATTTTTTTTTGTTCTCTCTCTCTCATATATATATATATATATATATATATATATACACACACATCATATATATATATTATATGTATATACACTTCTCTCTATTCGTTTACTCTTTATGGCAAATGATCTTCCTCGTGCATCATTTTCATCGTTCATCATCGATCTCTCGTTAAACTGTAATACCAATTGAAAATAAAAACGCGAGAGTAACTCGAGTGTTCTGCATATCCGTTTCGAAGTTGTTTACCAAAGACCCAAAGCACATCTATATTTTCCTTCTTCTCTTCTTTAACACATACGCATATTCACACTTTTATATATATATGTATATATATATATATATAAATACGTATATATGCTTTGTTCTTCCTCTTTTTTCTCAGTTTTTTTTTCTCTCTCTTCTGCTTCGTTCCTGTGTGTTATATAGTGATCAGTGCTAAGTGCCGTTTAACCGGGAAAGAAAGACAAAAAATCTCTCGGCGTACGAGAAATAGATAAATACATAGAAAGAAAGACTGAAGTCTCGAAATAATACTCTCTTCGGTCGAACTTTATATATATATATATATGTATTTTTTTTTTATTTGTATTGCTTCCTACAAGAAGATCGTTTAAGTAGTATACGTGCAAAAAGGGACAAAGTGAAGAGAAAAAGAAGGACGAGAGAAATACATAATACGTGAAATTCTTCTCTTTGTGATCACAGAGTGAGAAAGAGATTAGAATTATAAATACATACATATCATACGTAATACCAAGTTGTATAGAGAGAGAGAGAGAGAGTGAAAGAGGAAGATAGAAAATTATTTTTGAGGTTAGAATAAATCATGGATCTACTTTGTTGCGAACGAACGAGCGAGACAGAGTGCAGGGCGTATGCTGATCCGGCTTTGATCGAGAACGATCGAGTATTACAAAATCTTTTGAAGACAGAAGAGAGATATGCTCCAAATAGTTCTTACTTCGAGTGCGTTCAGAGGGACATCTCGCCGCTCATGCGCAAGATCGTCGCCGAGTGGATGTTAGAGGTAAGTCTAAACTGTAATCGAGAACTTCTCTCTTTCTCTTCTATCTTTGCTTAAGCATTTCCGGTCCACGTGTCTCCATTTTCTTCGACTCCTACTTATTATATATTTTATCCCTTTTTTTTCGTCGAACGACCGATCCTTTTATTTATTTATTTATTTATTTATTTAATTTATCTCACGATTAAACGATCATTTTCAAAATGGCGAAGAAAATAATTGCCGTTTAAATTTCCGTTTGAGAAAAATTGTCGAAACAACTTTCATCTTACTCTTCTTCCCTTTTCTTTCTTCTTCTTTCTTCTTCTTTCTTCTTCTTTCTTCTTCTTTCTTCTTCTTTCTTCTCCTTCTTCCTCTTCTTCGAGTTCGGACATTTCCGTTACAAAATGGACACCGTCCGAAGCACGAGGCGATTAGAAACACCATGTGAATGTCTTCTCACCGTTCCTTCGTCTTTTTAGCGAAATTGTCGATGACGTTCGTGATATTCAAAGAATGTGATTTCGTGTGGGTAAAAAAAAAGAAAGAAAGAGAAAAGAGAAAAAAACGAGGAGCGAAACGATGCGTTTGCGGTTATGTGTCTTATTTTTCTCTTTCTTTTATTTTCTACATTTTTTCCTCTTTCTTCTTTTCTTTTCTGTTTTTTTTCTTTTCCTTTTTTTTTTGTTTTTTTTTTTTTTGTTTTTATAAGGAGATTAACTGACCACTTCGTTTTTTCGTCTTCGAGGTTAGAAATTTACGCTGTTGCCGTACTTAAACGGAAGATCCTTATGATAATTGAACGATAATAAACTTTCTAACCCTCAGTTAATTTTTTTTTTTTTTCCTCAACGAAGAGAATCTTTTTTTTCCTCTCTTAATACTTAATCACTTTTATTAAATAATATTTCTTTCGTAATCGAGCATAGATTATTTTGACGTTTCTCGCTGTCATCTCGATTCAGGTAAATTCCAATAAGCGATAAGACAAGGAAGATACATTGCCAAAGATGATACGTTGACAAAATTTTTTTTTTTTTTTTTTATCGCTGACAACGATCGTCTTTGCGTCGACAAGGCCGAAATATAATTTCGATAATCGCCGACTTTAGAAACGAATTCTCGATCTTTCGATATAGCTCTAACGTTTATCACGATAAATTAACTTTTTCTTCATGTTTTTTTTTTCTTTTTTTTCTTTTTTTTCTTTTTTTTTTTTTTACGAATTACATAAATAATTACAAACGCTATCGATGACGATATATGTATATATAAATAAATAAATATATTATTGAGTTTTTGATAAAGAGAGAATATTAACGAATTAATCGTTACGAAAGGCAAGAATTTAAACGAACTTCGTAAGACGAGGGTAGACGGAGTAAAATAAAGACGATAAAGTTCACTCAGATTAGATAGTCGTGTTGAAAAAAAAAGAGAGAGAGAGAGAAAAAATGTTATTTCATATATATTATATTAAGTCTAATGGAAAGTTTTAATTTATAGTCAATATAATTTTCTTTTATTTAATAATAATCCTTTAAACGAATGTAAGCATTTTTATTAGATAAGAATTAGCAAAGGGAAGAAAGAGAGAGAAATAATGAAACGATATACATATACATATATATATACATATTAAAACAAATGTTCTTATTTGACAATAACAATCTTTGGGAAGGCTTTTTGCGTCTATAATTTATTAAACCTATAGCATATAATATAAATATATATATATATATATATATATATATATATATACATATACATATACATATATAATTCCTATCAAGAATTCGCTTCTCGACAACGTGTCCGAACTTCCTTCCGTTTACAAATATGGTAACAAATGAGTTCCTTCTCTTCCGTTCGAACTCACGAATCGTTCCATATCTTTTCACTTTTATTTTAAAGAAAAAAAAAAAAGAGCAAAAAAAAAAAGAAAAAGGTGTCTATATATACTTAAATAAAATATATATATATTTAAATACAATATATATATATATATATATATATATATATATATATATATATATATATATATATATATATGGTACGTATATATTTCTCGTGCGAGAAGAAGAAAAAGAAGACGACGAAGGGAAAAGAATCATGGTGGTGCGTGCGACCGTAGCCGGCTCTCCACGCTGCTTACTTGGACATTT
>NC_060973.1:4252500-4280000 GCF_910589235.1 Vespa crabro
GCAGGTACACACAAGCGTGCTCGCGCGCGCGAAGCACTTTTTTTCACTCTTGTAGGACGATCTCCTATATTCGACAATCTGAAATGTTGTTTTTCTTCGCTATCTTGATTACTAAATGTGTGTGTGTGTGTGTGTGTTTATGAGAAAAAGAAAGAGAGAAAGATAATAAGATGGTTTTAAATGACACGAAATACAGGATGTGTCCAAAGTTTTTAAGTGATTTTAAAAATCACCAAATACTCTTTTGATGAACTCCTTTAGCCTCGCGATTGTAGCTTAACAAGTTAGATTTTGTCGTTTTGCAATATGAAAAACAAAAAGAAGAAACAAGAATTAATGTAAAAAAGAAAAAAAGGTCTTGTAAAAAAGTAATTGTGATTTTTATTATTACCTAGAAGCCTTTTTGGAAAAAAAAAAAAATAAAAGAATTCTTTTTCTTTTATTTTGTTTCCCACGCAAATTATAAATACTTTAGAACGATGGATATACATTCGCATGAGTATAATATATCTCTATGTTAGATCACTTTTCACGATTAAAGCGCACGTGCTTCTTCTTCTTCTTCTGCTTCTTCTTCTTCTTTTACTTCCCACGTATCACAGCTCGGGTCTTTAAATATAGCGTTCGTGTCATAATTTCACCTTTAAAAAAATTCGTCATCTGACGACTATCGTATATATACTTTTCTATCTTTATTCGTAATTTACTGTGTACGTATCGTTAAATGTCTCCTTGTTTTATTAATTTTCTGATTTTTAAATAATCCAACTCTTTTCCTCCTTTTTCTTTTTGCTTTCTTCTTTTCTTTTTTTTTTTTTTTTTAATTTAGAAAACATTGACAAATCTGCATTCAATTTCGCAAACTTTGAACAATAATATTTACATCGAAGAAATTTGCATCGATTAATAGTTCACTCTCTTTTCCATATTGTAATTTACTTTATTGAATTTATTATAATTTTTAAATTATTATAATAATATCTTAATAGAGACGTTTAAAAGGTGATTAAGTTTTATTCGACGTTAATCCAAAATATATATTCCTATTTTGATTAAATTGTTATATCTATAATATAATATAATCGACCTATAGCACCGTAGTAGTATTTGATTTTGCGATGACCTCGTTGAGCCCTGTGAAAGTCACGTTTCCATTTTTAAATGGAACCCCTCTATATCCTTTATTACATATTCTTGCAGCTGACATCAAAACTGTTTCCAAAATACTACCTACACTTTTTTTTCTTTTTTTTTTTTTTTTTTTTTTTTACCGTGTAATAAATACTTAGCATCATAATAATAAATAAATAAAAAAGTGTATGTGTGTGTGTATATATATATAATAGATGGATATCAAATTAATATTAAATTAATTAAATATATATATATATATATATATAAACCATCAGAAAAAAAATTAAAACATTAATATAGCAATCAATGAATTATATTAAATAAATTTATTTCTTATTTGCCATGAAGTTTTAAGATTCGAAAAAAAAAAGAAAGAGAGAAAGAAGAAAAAGAAAAAAAAACCGGATTTTAAATTACGTTCGTATATTCTTAATTAATAAGGATATATATATATATATTTTCTTTTTCTTTTTTCTGACGAAAAGAAATAAAAATGTCGGCATCCTTAATATTCGTGAGTTTAGGATATATGCGGTATCCTTAATCCGTGCCTTAGGGTATGCATATACACGGTGTCGCACGCTTAACATTCGGGACACGAGCAATAATCTCGAGTTGACTGAACGACAGAACGATAAAGTTAATCTTCGAGCGTAAAAAGGGTCAAACGTGGCCAAGCGCTCGGCATTAACCTTTCATCTTAGTACACGCGATATATATCGACAAATTTTGCAACGTTTCCCCATTACCAATATACATGGTGAGACATAAATAGACAATAAAACCGTAGATTATAAAATCACAAGGTAACTAGCTTTTGATACTAAAACCTTATTTTGCATAGTTGAATGAACAATTTTTCGAAACAAAATAATTGATTTTTAAAAATATCTAGAAACTTTTACCTCGCTCTGTATGTGTGTGGTATATATATATATATATATCGTTGATATTCATCTCGAAATAAGAAATTTAAGAGATCGAACATAAATTGTCGTTGAGGTCGACGACACTATAGGAGCCATCGTGAAACCATATCCTTGCCGACCTTCGCACGTTATTACGAAATCGCGCGAAATATTTTTCTTTCATTCACTTCTTTTTTTTTCGCACTTTAAAATTGATTTTGTGTCCTTTTTTTATTTCTTTATTTTTTATCAACGATCGTTCGATCTTTGGCCGCTAGGTAAAAAAAAAAAAAATAGTCGTTTTCTTTCGAAATATACAAGTATGTATATGTAGTTGTCGTATAAGTAATGGTATAATTAAAATCGCGTTATTGTAAAAATATTTCTATTTTTATTTCAATTCATTTTTTTTTCCTTTATTTCCCCATTTTATTTTTTCCTTCATATAATATAATCAGTTTATCAGAAGTATTTCGTCTTTTTTATTTTTTATTATTTTTTATTTTTATTTTTTTTTTTATAGAAAAATTTATATACATTTCTTTATTTATTTTTCGTTGTTTGCACTTTTATTTATTATCGATTTTAATTAGGATTAAAAGGTAATCCCGAAAGTTAATTGAAGGTTAATCCCGAATAAAATTTCGCTTGAATCACAAATTTTGTTTTAAATATCGTACAAACAATTTTTTTTCTTTTTTATCTCTTTTTCTGATTTCTATTTTTTTTATTTTTTATTTATTTTTTCTTTTTTTTATAAAAAAAAAGGAGAAAAGAAATAATTTTAATGAAGAGTTACGATCGAAATCGATTAGTCTCTAAAATGAATTTAATCGATGGTTGCAGGTATGCGAAGAGCAAAAATGCCAAGAAGAGGTCTTCCCCCTATCGATGAACTACGTCGACAGGTTCCTCTCGATCTGCCCGATCAGGAAATCGCAGCTGCAACTATTGGGAACGACCTGTTTACTCCTCGCATCGAAATTACGAGAAGCATCTCCGTTAACAGCCGAGGTCCTTGTTTTCTATACGGATAACTCCGTTACTCTTGATGATCTCTGGGTAAGTGAAGTATCTTTTCTTTATTATTTATCATCTTAAATTTAATCATCATTGCTAATACTAAAACATATATCTTGTCTCTTTACATTTTCTTTTTATTATTATCATTTATATATAATATTTTATATATTAATGTTTATATTATTACTTTCAAGTAATTATCATATTATTAGTATAAATCTTTTATCAAATAATTATTTAACAAATTGATCATTAAAATTAATATACGTCGTTATTTAAAGAATGAAATAATTTATTGATTATAAAATCATTTGTCAATTGAAAAAGAAAAAGAAATAGAATTCAAAAGAAAATTAAATCTATCGCTTTAATATTTAATACGTGAATACGATGATATATATAAAACAAAAACAAAAACAAAAAAAGAAAATAGAATGAATTAAGCCACCTTCGTATTAATATTCTCTATGTTATTATGGATCATATTAAATAAATCTATAAATGGACGCTAATCTAAGGCTCTTTATCTTTGAGATATATTCGATGCTTCTTTACGAGAAGATCTTTCTTTTAATCGTTAAAAGGGAGAGGCATTACGTAAACACCGGTTTTCTTAACGTAAATCGATCGTTTTCTAACGAGTTCGTAGTAAGATTAGATTTTTCTTTTTTTTTTCTTTTTCCTTTTTTTTCCCTTTTTCTTCTTTTTCTTTTTACTTCTTTGCGCTTTTTTCCTTTGCGAGTAAAACGTGATATCGTAGCAATAAGGGTGTAGATCTTAGAAATAGAACGTTAAGAAGATATATGTCGTCTCTTCTACAAGCGTTTCAATATCGTCAGTTTCAATCTTCTTACAGATTCAGTAGTATGTTACTCGATAGTTCTCGGTCATATGAGAGTATATACACTCCCCCCTCTCTCTCTCTCTATGTATATATATATATATATATAATGGGAAATGTAATACGTAATAGTTCCATACGAGATTCACGTAGAAATATTTTGTCGTCTTTTTACTTCTTTGGATAGAAGGATTAAGAGAGTTCTATGTGCGTAGATGTATACATGTGTGGGTGTGGGTGTATATATATATATATATATATATATATATATATATATATAAATCTTCATTTTGGATACGTAATACGATTCTTGCTGAGACAACCTCATTACTGTTATTTAGATAACGTGTGTATGTGCGAAAGAGAAAGAGAAAGTGAAAGAGGGAGGAGTGAAGATAAATAGAAATTAGTTTTATTATATGTACATTTTTACATTTAAAGAAATCTTTCATATTGATTTTATTAATTGTTGTTAATTGAAAAGAAAATGATAGAGAGAGAGAGAGAGAGAGAGAGAGAGAGAGAGAGAGAGAGAGAGAGAGAGAGAGAGAGAGAGAGAGAGAGAAGTATGCGGTTTGGAATGGATTTGGAAATTTATCATATAACCTTTGAGCACTAAGATGCGAATCAAAATCGGATATATTATTTAGATATGAATACTTCTAAGCAATACATAAAAGACGATAAGAGAGAGAGTAAGAGTAAGAGTAAGAGAGAGAGAGAGAGAGAGAGAGAGAGAGAGAGAGAGAGAGAGAGAGAGAGAGAGAGAGAGAGAGAGAGAGAGAGAGAGAGAGAGAGAGAGAGAATAAGCGTAAGAGTAAGAATAAGAGTAAGAGTAAGAAAGAGATCGAGTACGCGAGAGATTGTCAAGAGTCGCTGAAAATTAAATAATGTTACTATCAGCCCGTTATCTATTTAGGCTTGCTCGAGCTATCACTTGTTTGCTTCGAGTTGTTCTGTCGCATTCTCAAAAAGAGAGAGAGAGAGAGAGAGAGAGAGAGAGAGAGAGAGAGAGAGAGAGAGAGAGAGAGAGAGAGAGAAAACTGATACTCGATTTTGAATATTCGAAAAAATTTCAAATGTTTTCAACAAATAATTTTAATAGGATTCTTAAAAAAAAAAGAAGAAGAAGAAAAGAAACAAAGAAATACATGAAAACAAAATAAAATAAAATAAAAATAGCAGGTGTTCTCGATCGAATGATAAACGGTGCCACTAATCTTTCCTTCTATCGTTTTTCTCTCTCTTTCTTTCTCTATGCGCATACGTTTCGATAAATCGAAGTTGAAACGCGAGTCGTATAATTCTACTACCAACATACTTCTTTCGGATTTTCTCCATTGTAAAACTTGATACGTTTTACAATCACCCTAGAGTTTAGATTCTCTCGAACAGAAAATAACCGTAAATTTCTCCTATAAAAGTTTCATGCGATTAACATATCGAACGGGATGATCAATACGATTGTTAAAGAGAATACAACGAGTCTCATGGGTACGACGCAAAGCAAAGATTTCGATATTTTCGAGTAGATTTTTTCTAATAATGTAAAACATTTTGAATTTGTTTTCTTTATTTTTTATTATTTTTTTTTTTTTTTTGCTTTATATTAAACCCCTTATTACTTGAAACTTTAAAGTCACGCGTTTACGCTTATCTACATTTCTCAATTTTTTATATCGGCTTATCGTGCGAAAAATTTAATTAATGCCATTAAAATATGATTTACAACAACGATTATATAGAGTTTTAATTATATTTGATATAAATAATATTACAACTTTCACACGCGTTATATAATTTTTCTTGTATATAATAGATAGGAAAAGAAAGGGAAGTTGGGTTATTAGAGGTTTGATGTCGTGTCGTTCGCGTTTTTAATCGCTACAAAAATAAAAATAAAAAAGAAAAAGAAATTCGATCATTACTCAATCATTCAATCAATTATTAGTAAGAAAAAGAAAAAAAAAGAAAGACAAGATAATGGAATTAAAAAATTCGTATAAA
The DNA here is from genome assembly GCF_910589235.1 of Vespa crabro. Taxonomy (NCBI): domain Eukaryota; kingdom Metazoa; phylum Arthropoda; class Insecta; order Hymenoptera; family Vespidae; genus Vespa; species Vespa crabro. The sequence goes on from NC_060973.1 coordinate 4,258,414, forward strand.
TTTACTTGAATGAATTCCACTTGTTATCAACAAATTTGCACTTTGGCCAGACATCGGGCGCCATATTGAAAGAAGCGGAGATATGCAAAGTTTGCAGTTTTTTAAAATTACAATTTATTAGAAATCGAACAGCACAGACTTCTCTCTCTCTCTCTCTCTCTCTCTCTCTCTCTCTCTCTCTCTCTTTCTCTCTGTGAGACTCTGTCTCTGACTCTGTCTGTCTATCTGTCTTTCGCTTCCGTCAGTATATACATGGATTGAAATCATTCGAAACAACATCGGAGTCTAAGAGAACCGGTGTTGGTGTAAAAGAAAGAGAACGATTTAATCCAGTGTGTGCTTCGCAATGGCGACGACGTTATCCTTCTCGAACGATCCAGATAAAATAAAACTAATGCCATAGCCACGTGGCTCTTCTTATCCCTGGTACATCGTTCGAAAACAGAACGTGAAAGAGTGAGAAGGAGAAAGCTAAGTATGTAAACGAAAAGAGAGAGAAAGAGAGAAGAGAGAGAACGGAAAAGAGAGAAAGAAAAAAGATCAGATTTGCAAAATCGCGGTACTCCTTCACCATGCTCCTCCATAATACATATAAACTTTTGCTATCTTTCTTTTTCTTTTTTCCCCTCTTTTCTTCTTTTTTATTTTTTTTCTTTTTTTCTCTCATTTCATTCAAAATGATTTCCTTGGCTATTGCGATTTACTCAGGCCGCCGTTAACCGAGATTTTGCACACGAACAAAGGATCGATAAATGCCATTTGCGATATCGATCGTAAACTGTACATATATCGTACACATAATCACATAGACTCACACAAGTTTTTAAAGAATTGAAAATAGATTGTCACAGCTATGTATACATACGTATATACATACATACATATATACAGAGATATATACATACATATATACAGAGATACATATATATATATATATATATATATATATATATATATATATATATATATACATAGGGAACTTTACGAATGGAACGTCGAAGGGGGGGAAAAAAAATATTAGGTAACATGGCGACTGTTGGTTCTCTCATGCAAAACCTTTTGTGGATTTATAAATTGCAAAGAGAAACGAAAAATAGAAATAAGAAAAAAAAAAGGAGAAAAATGCAAAACGTTTAAAAGGACAACCGGTTTTCTTCTAATCGGTTCTAAACGACTCGTGGAATTTTTCTTTTTTTCTTAATGCGCCATTGTTGTGTGCAAAGACAGTACGTTAAACCTGTCAGGGGATTTATGTTACTAATACTAACGTAACATAATCACACATCATTATCATCGAGTTGTCATTATCATTCTGAGAACATCACTGCTATTACGTATTTCTTCTTCTTCTTCTTCTATGGGTTTTCCACGATATTACTATATTAGTATGGTGGGGTTACTATTACTATTACTATTACTACGGACGCTACGATCATTATTATCTGTCAGCTGTTTTATCGTTCCTCTTTGTTTACTCACTCGACCTGATTATACTCTACTACTGCGTTCTAGGCCTACGTGACAGATTGTATATTGAACGCTGACATTCTTTTCTTTTTCCTTTTTTTTCTCCTATTTGTTCTTTTTCTTTTCTTTTCTTATTTTTTATGAGATCAATAAAAATATATATATATATATATATATATATACCTATACATATATTCGTGATCATTCTTTTAGACCACAAAAGTTTCTTAAAAAGGACATTTTAGGCCGATCCTAGTTTTATTTTCAAATTGTAACATTACTACAAGCATCTAGGAATTTTTTATTCATCCTTATGCATTATCATAGAAAATTTTGATGTTTCCCAATTCTTTCACGGCTCGTTTACTGAGATAATAAGAGAGCATGAAAAAAGAATTTTTTTGGAGGGGTGAATGGAGGGAAGAGAGTAAACAACAAGTTAAAAAGAAAACTATCGACAGACAATTTGCACCGTCGAGCATGAGTTAGTAACTTTATTGGCCTAAGTTATATGATGTGTGTTGTGGCTCGTGCTGATGCATGTGCACGAGTGCGTGTTGCAGGTGCACCAACCAATACACACACCTCCACGCCTATACTTGCCACCTTCCTCCCACCATTTTTCAATGATTAGTCATTTTTTTCTTTTCTCCCTACCTTCTCTCTCTCTCTCTCTCTCTCTCTCTCTCTCTCTCTCTCTCTCTCTCCTCTCTCCCCTCTCTCTCTCTTTCTGTTTTTTGGTTTTTATTACACGACTCGACGAGCACGAGCCAACACTTATGTGTATATATATATACACATACATACAAATATACATATATACATACATATATACATACATATATACATACATATATATATACATATATATATACATACATATATATACATACATATATACATACATATATATACATACATATGTATTTATTATATTATATGTATTGCCGGGTGTTCGAGTAAGTTAACATCGCTTACGATCCGTTCGAGTGCATCTGTGTCTGTATTAGTATTTATGTTTGCCAACAGCATTGCTTCGCTTTATTGCTCTTGCAGGGTAAGGGAATTGCTCCGAAAACAGCAATTATCCTTTCAACGTTTCGACTGTTTTACGCGACGATTAACATCACCTTCTTTCTCCCTTCAATTTACCACTGCACGTGTTTATATATATATATATATATATATATATATATATATATATATATATATGTATATGTATGTATGTATGTTCACTAATTGATATAAAAATAAAATTCTATTTCAGTTGTTTGAAAATTGGCCAAATTAAATATAGCTCGACTCTTTTAATTAAAATTGGAATAATTTTATTGAAAAAAAAAAAAGATGAAAAAAAAACATACAAAATTCATTATATACATTTTATTTATTTTACTTATTCATAAATGAAAATTCATTAACGTGTAAAATACAAATATTAGTTTAAAATTTATAAAGTAGAAATATTTAATTATATTAATTAATACGAAAGTATTATTAATTCCCTGAAAATAAAAGAAAAGAAAAGAAAAGCTAGAGTAAAAATAAAGGAACAAACGATTAAAGAATTCTCTAACATGGAAACGCTTCTTTAGTGTCGTAATAAAAAAACAAAATAAAGTCCAAAAAAACAAAGATAACTAATCAAGAACCATTATCGTCTAATTATTTAAATTATATACGTGCACAGACATGTACACAGAAAGAAAGAGAAAGAGAGAGACATTTGCAGATATTTCAGCCGGCTGGTTGAGAGGGCCAGAAAAGTAGAGAAAGAGAGAGCAGGTGAGGGCCAGCTGCATCGTAGTCGTAGTCGTAGTTATAGTCGTCGTTGTCGTCGTCGTCGTCGTCGTCATTCGTTCTCTCCTTCGAATCCTCCCCTTGTTGCCCTCCTCCCTTAGTCGCCTTCCCTTGGACCTCAAGACCCCTTAGAAGGGTACTGCACCGAGCATTGCCAGCTGCATCTGAGTTAGAACGTCTTGTGTGAATATGTACCACCCTTTTCCACCACCCTCTCCTATTACTATCATTATCATCATCATCATCGTCGTCGTCGTCATCATCTCCTCCTTCTCCTCCTCCTCCTTCTCCGTCTTCTCTCTTCTCTTTTTCTTTTTTTTTTCCATCAGCACGGAAGTCGAAACACGTACTTACTCGCAAATTTCTATGAGAGAGAAGGAGAGAGTGGGGAGGGGATGGTGCAGAGAAAGGAGGAGAGTTAACTGGCATGCCTCCTTCAAGAAGGGTGCCAGCTGGAAGCCAAGGTTCTCCTTTTCTTCTCTTTATTCTTTTTCTTTGTCTCCTCTTCTATACACGTATGTGTATATATATATGTATGGGTTTTTCTTCCTCCCCTCCCCAATTTCTTTTTTTTTTTTCTTGTTTTTTTAAAGGTTATTGTTATAGTTAACAGTATGAGTGAGAAAGGGATATGGTGGGGAGGGGGAAAGGTGGAGACAAAGTCGACTGCAATCAGTCTTTCGTTTTCTTCGAGACTTTTTCAATTAAAAAGTTCGATTCAATTGTTATATTTACTTTTTTTTTTTTTACGTTTCGTTGTTTCTCAATTCTTCTGAGACCATTGGAATCTCCGTTGTCGTTTTTATATTCGTTCCTTTTTTCTTTTTCTTTTCTTTTTTTTCCTTTTTCATTCTTTCATTCGTTCATTCATTTATCGGTGATTAGGAAAATAAGGAGAATTATATTATATATATATATATATATATATATATATATATATATATATTATGGCGAAATTATTTTGTTAATTGTCGAATAATTAGAATCGAATAACTGATTGCTATTTCTTCTTATGATAAACAATTTTTTTTTACGATAAAGTAAATAAAAGATAAATAAATCGTTTGTCGATATTATTGGTCTTGAATTATAATTTTGAACGATTTGTCATAGTCTCTTTTTTGTCATACATTCAACAATTAGGTCGAAGAAAAGGGGAATGAGGGAGATTGAAACAAAAGAGATAGATAATTAGTCTTGATAGCAATGATGATCATAGTGATCATGATGAGCATATTTATTATCATCATCATCATCATCATCATCATCATCATCATCATCATCATCATCCTGATCGTCTTGTTCGTCATCAATGTAGAAGCCAAAGTACTTGTCTTTCGAACCAAGACACAAGACACCTGCCCTTTGCAATTAGTATCGTGCACGCAAACAGCATGCACGTGCTTGCACCTTTTCTGTACTTCCTTCCAATTTCATTTTTTATCTCTGTACGTATCTCGATATTAATTCCGGTTTACTTTTTCCCCTCTTCAAGGGGATTTTTATTCGTCGAAAAATCCGCGTTCTCGGCACGTCGTACCTTTAGCTTGTACGTGCGCGCGTCTACCGTGTCTATGTGTGTATCTCTCTGTGTGTTTGTGTGTACGCCTGCACCAGGTACATATGCGTCCGTATTTTTCATTTTTCTCTCTTAAAATAAAAAGTAACAAGTTGCAGTATCATATGTTGCAACCTGTTGCTTAAACTTTGTCGATACTCTCTTGTAACAGGTGGTTATTTTCTTTCTTTCTTTCTTTCTTTCTTTCTTTCTTTCTTTCTTTGAATTGTTTTCTTCTCTCTCCCTCTCTTTCTCTCTTTCTTTCGTTTTTCTTTATACGAAGTTTATCATTCGAAGGGAAATTTTACATCAACGAATATTCGAAAAGAAATATAAATATATGTATTGTCATCTATGTATGTTATTTCAAATGATTGTTCGCGATCTATTTTATGAGAAATGTTTTCTTTTTTTTTTTTTTTTTCTTTCTTTTTTCTTCTTTTCTTTTTTTAGGTATCTCAGAGCTAGGACTATTTAATTATTGACAGAATAAATAATAAATATCTTTGGAAGATAATAGTATCCCTTGTGGATCGTAAAAAGCAGATTTAATAGGAGTCGTTGAGTGTTGGGCTGACAAACCTAATCTCGTAAAAATCTACTTGTTACGGGAACATCAGAAAAGAAAGCCGGTGTCTGATTAAATAGAAATTGAAAAAAGGTTGACTCTAAAACACAGATCATTGGGTGTAGTAAATTCTCTGAAGGGAATCGAGTGTAAATATATATTATAGTAGCAATAATAATAATAATAATAATAATAGTAATAATAATAATAATAATAATAATAATAATAATAATAATAATAATAATAATAATAATAATAATAATAATAATAATAATAATAATAATCAACAAGATATCATTTTCAAATGATAAAATGATTAAATAGAAATTGGAAAAAGGTTGACTCTAAAACACAGATCATTGGGTGTAGTAAATTCTTTGAAGGGAATCAAGTGTAAATATATATTATAGTAACAATAATAATAATAATAATAGTAATAGTAATAATAATAATAATAATAAACAAGATATCATTTTCAAATGATCATTTTTTTTTCTCTCATTTTTTTTCTTTATTATAAACGTCAATGGATAGATTATTTTTCATAGATTTCATAAGCGATTCTTCGTTGTGCATATTAGTGTGTCTATGTATGTGTGTGTGGGGGGGGTGTATGTGTATATATATATATATATATATATATATATATATATATATATATATATGTCTGCTCACATTTTAGACAACTCGAGACCTTTGAAAGTCACGTTAGATCGTTCATTAGAAAGGACAGCAGGTGGTCCGGCAAAAAAATCGCACGATTCTTTCGTAGTTACGCAAGGTGAAGGTAAAAAAAAAACGTACCTCCTCGAATCCCGTTGCTTTCCTTTTATTTGTTTCTTTTTTTCTACATTTTTTTCGGTTCGTTCATTTCGAGGGTAGAAGGGGGGGGTAGAGAAAGAGGGAGAGGGAGATGGATTTTTATCGAGGAGCATTCGCGAGACAAAATTTATTGCCGAAGCGAAGAGCGGAAGTAGCTTTCTTTTTATTTTTTTCTTCTTTTTAATATGCATATTAAAAATCTTACGACAAGATATTGAGACGGGTGAAATTGATAAAATTTAAATCGTAGCAAAATGACAAGTACGATAAAAGTTAAGTTGTCTCCGATAAGAGACCCATTCGTCTCTCACAGTAAAGGAACACTATATATATATATATATATACGTGTGTATGTGTGTGTGTATACGGTGTACACAGAGTAAAATGTTACATAATATATAACCAGATTTATATTTTGTTTTATTTAAAAAAAAAATATATATATATATAAGATGAACATTATCTTTGATAACTATCTGTTGGATTGAATTGCTAATTAGAAATTTTTTTTTCTTCGTAATAAATAATGAAGTACATTACGTGTTTGTAAAATTTAATATTAATATTATGAATAAATTCTTCTCACGAACGTTCGAGAAATGAAATAAAAAAAAGTCTTTTCTCTTTTTTTTTTCTTTTTTTTTCTTTTTTTTCTTTTTTTAAATCGTTCTTTCAACTAGTCACGCAATACCTTGACAATTTTCGTTCTAATTCTTAGCTTTACCTTGCTGATTTTTACGGAATGAAACGTGACCGAGAAATTCTATTAAATTTTTTCCCATTGCCATACCTCTTTTGCAGAAAGACCGAACGAGATTCGACTTATAAAATGGCGATCGACCTTTTTTCTTCCTTTTTGCTTCTTCTTCTTCTTCTTCGAATTCGTCTAATACCTCTCGTAGATTCCTAACGTTACGACGCGTGCGTGACCGCGATCGTTAAGAGTCTCTAAACCGAAATGTCGGCTTTCTAACAAAGAGTATCTTCTCTCCTTTTTTTCTTCTTTTTTTTCCTCTCTCCTCTTTCCTTTTTATCGCGCAAGTAAAGAACTTTGAAATGTAATAGACGATTAATATCTAATTAGTAAAGAACTTTTTTGAAGTAACCATACGACGCCATTTTTGAAAATAAATAAAGAAGATACGATTTTTTTTTTTTTTTTTTTTTAATATATAAAAGAGTGTCCTTAATCCAGGATCATGAAAAGTTGCTTTATATTCTGTCTCTTTCTCTCTCTCCCTCTTTCTCTGTCTCTTTCTCTCCCCCCTCTTTTTCTGTCTCTGTCTCTGTCTCTCCCCCCCTCTCTCTCTCTTTCATTGTAAAAACTTGATCGTAACTTTGCGAGAAGCGTACATATATGTATGTGTGTATGTACTATATATACATATGTACGCATTAACGAATTTTGCGCTGTAGGTTTTAGAAATAGTTTTACGATGAGGGCATCGCTCGAGGACGCTGACCGATTCGAGGCCATTTAAAAACTTGCCTTTCGAAACGAACTTTCGAACTTCTTCTTCTTCTTCTTTTTTTTTTTCCTAATTTAGAGTCAACTTTTAGGAAAAAAGAATAAAAAAAAAGGATAAAAAAAAAAGAAAAAGAAAAAAAATTTCTTTCATCGTGAATATCAAATTTTATCGGACGATTTTAATCAATTTATTAATCAAAAATGGTTTTATATCAATTTTAAAAAAATAATCCATTTATAATAATGACGAATGAAACTAAAGTATTTTAATTGACGTATATATTATGTATACACACATATACACGCGCACATATAGATATTTCTTTTTTGTCTTTTTTTTTATAGTAAACAAAGAATTGTTAATACAAATAGATATGAAATTTGTTGGTTTAATATGGACCGATTAGTGTGTGTGTGTGTGTGTGTGTGTATTTTTCATAATCATTATTAAAAAGTCAAGAGGTTGCTTTTGAATCAAAGCCGGTGCCTTAATTTGTTTCGTCGGTTGTCCTTTTCTGTACCGATATATCGAGGCCGCCTTTTAAAAATCCACTGTTCGTACTTTCTAACCTCCAAACTAATAGACAAGCCGGCTAGTTTCTTGATAGACGGCCTTGAATTCTCTCGATGTGACGTATCGATACGGTCGAATTTATTCATCCTAACTATCTCTCGAGGAATCTCATTTATGCGAACAGTTTCTTCAATTATTTCAATCAAAATTATTTCATTAATTTTCCTTTAAATAATAATAATAATTATTAATAATAATAATAATTATTATTATTACTATTATTGTCGATTTAAAGTAATTTTTATTATTATCATTATTATCATTATTAAGAATATTAATATCATTAAAGTAAATATCTAGCAATTAGTTTGTTTCATTGTCAAAGTCAGATGTGACGTATCGATATATACGGGATATATACGCAGAGTAATTTTTTTTTCTTTTCCCTTTTTTTTTTTTAACAGAAAAATAATTTGATAATATTTGCCAGCTACGAATTTATTTCTACTTATTGTTACCTTTTTCTCTCTCTCTCTCTTTTTCTCTTCCTTCCTTCCTTCCTTCCTTCTTCTCTTTCTTTCTTTTGTACTTGCGACCGACGAAATAAATTTAAATTTGTGTGCCTCGTGCGGGTACCCGCACTTAAGAATAGACTCGCATTTACGTACGTAAAACGACGCCTTCTCGGAATTTCTTTACGTTTTCCTTTTCTTTTTTTAAACGTTCGATTGTAATAAAACAGTTCATTTATTAGCACTTCAAATGTTTATTACGATCGATTTAAAATGGTTGTTCGACCAGATCGATCGAACTTTATATTATTTTTTGCTCATATCAAAATATTTTCATCGACTTGTGATATAAATATATAATAAACGATCAATTGAATTAATATACGAAGAAAATATACGAGATTTCGTCAAGAACATTATTTTAATATGAATCACCCTATATATTCTATGTTAACACGTTACATGAACCACCCTAGATATATTTTTTTACAATTGAACAAATAGGAAGTTTGGCAAGCACATGAATGTAAATATATATATATATATATATATATATATATATATATATATATTTATATTTATATTTATACAAACATAATGTATACACATATGTATATACGTATTTGTATATATCGGTACGTATACCCATATATCGCATGTACACATGTCGGTAACCGGAGCAGATGTACTGCCGCAAAGGCAATTCCTGGAAAGGGCCCGGCAGAAGAGGACAATGGCGTGCCTCTTTATACACGTTGTGTAGGAGAGCCAAAGAACGACGAGGCGCCTTTTCAAGACCCACCTAACAAAATAAATACCTCGTAGTGCATAAGCTAAGAAACATAGGGAAGAAGTTCGATTCAATCGAGATCCATCGAAAAAAAGAAAGAAGAAAGAAAAAGCAAAGAAAAGAAAAAGGAAAGGAAAACATATCGAAAACATTCAACAAAAACTATAAAAGAGAAATGGGGTCTTTCGAATTCAAATTTGGCGCCTGGTTTAACATCGACTACTACTGTGGCGCCGCGATTTATTCATTCCCGAACTAACAAGCCTATGTAATATTACTATATAATATGTATGTGTACATATGTAAATACGCGCCATAATTACGAAAGTGACCTGTATGAGCCTATGACTTGTCGAATAAAATATGATGATTTATTCGAGTTAAGAAATGCGTTGACCATATCAATGTTACCGAAGACAGGTGGGACAACGTACTAAAGGCGGAGTGACCTAATTGATAGGCGATTTAACCATTGGAAAAACTATATCCTCTTTACAGGTTAGCGATACTTGTAATTGTATTGGTCGAACACCGAGTAAAATCGATCACAAAAATAAAAGAAAATAAAAAGAAAAAGAAAGAATTTAATAAAATCATGTCAAATTCATTTATTATATTATTTTCATCGATCTACTCGCGGTTTACGACTTTTTGATTTCTTTACGATCATCAATTACGATACATTCAAACCTAAATTGAATTTCTTATTTCACATTTACGCTTTCGTACATTTTATGATTAAAACAACATTGGATAATAGGGTATATTCAAAGCATGTATCTTTTTTTTCGTTTTTTCTTAGGACACTCGATAGAAATTAAAGAGAAAGAGTGATAGAAAAAGAAGAGAATAAGTAGTGGCGAGAAAGAGAGTGAGAGAGAGAAAGAGAGGTTATGTTCCGGTCGAAGGTTTCTTATAGGCGAAAAGGAAGGTTCGGATATGTTCTGGTAACCGGAGCAGATGTGTCCCGCAAAAGGCCGTTCCTGGAAGTAAATTCGAGTCTCTCTTTCTCTCTTTATCCCGTGTCCCTCCTCCCTGTTGTCCCTCTTTTCTTCACGAAGCCGCCACGGCGGCTTGGGAGCACAATGGCGCTGCTAAGTTACATCACGGACACGACGCAACGTGAAGACGCAAAGGAGGAAGACTCTCTCTTTCTCTCTCTCACTCTCTCTCTCTCTCTCTTTCTTTCTCTCTCTCACTCTCTCTCTCAGACAAATGAATAAAAAAACTTTCTATCCCTTTCTAACTCACAATCAGAGATATCTATAGATACCGCATATAACGCATACAAATATATTTTCTAACTTTCTTTCTTGTACAAATCTTTAAATACTTTCTTCTCTTTGTATCTCTTAAACGTATAAATATATTCTGTATATTTATCTCTTTTTTAAACATATACATATTGATATATGATTTGTTTGTCTCTCTCTCTCTCTCTCTCTCTCTCTCTCTCTCTCCCCCCCTCTCTTTCTCTCTCTTTTAGACGTTAGTTGGCTTCATTTTCCATCTCTTCTTTAATACTTAAAACCGTGGAAGTTATGATTCCTGCAGGACGAAGGGCACCAAGACCGAAAGACTACGCCACTGGTGGGCGAGGAATGCACGGACGGTGATTCTGGTTTTTCTTGCCAGTTATGCCATGAAAGAGAGAGAGAGAGAGAGAGAGAGAGAGAGAGAGAGAGAGAGAGAGCCTTAGCCTTTGTAATACTTTATTTTTGGCCGGAATGGTAAACACCTTGCTCAGAGGCGCCGCCCTTTTCGTTCCTTCGCCCTTCTTCTTATTTTTCATTTTTTCCATTATCTTTTCCATTCTTCCTTACTACAGGGTGCTTTCTCTCTCTCTTTCTCTCTCACACACTCTTGTCTTTTTTAACTTTTCTGTATCTTTATCATCCCTTTCTCTCTCTGTCTCTCTCTCTTTCCCTTGTTTTTCTTAATCTCTCACTCTTTCTTTCTTTCTTTTACTTTCATTTAACTTTTGTTCTCAATCAATTTCATTCAGTTATTCTCTTCCTTTTACTTTCATAAATTTTCTTTTAATTTTTTCTTTCCTTCCCTCTCTATCATTTAATCATTCTCTTTCTTATCGATTGCTCTATTGCTCCAGAAATGTCTCCCACAGAGAGAGAGAGAGAGAGAGAGACAGAGAGAGAGAGAGAGAGAGAGTGAGAGGGAGAACTTTGTCTATTTTATCGATTCCTCGTTACAAATGAAATAAATCGAGAGGGGTTGCCTTCTCGGAAGACAACCAGGTAGCGGATGCCCCCTTGCGTGTTTGAACACACCGCAGAAGTGTGTATGTGTGTATATATGTGTGTGTGTGTGTGTATGGTGTGTAGTGTGTGGTGAGAAAGAGGTCCTCCTTCGGTAGGTCGAGATTCGTTTCCCAAGGATGATTTCCAAGTTTCTCTCTCTCTCTTTATCTCTCTTTTTTTTCTCTTTCTGTTTCTTTCTTTCTGTTTCTCTCTTTCTCTTACGGAGAAGATTTATCGAGCAGGAAGAGGGACCGCTCGCTCCTTACACAAGATGATCTTTTTCATTTCGATGTATTTTCGTGGAGGTTCAGATCGTTAACACCGACTGCCAACACATATGAAAATATGACGGAAAGTTGTTTGGATTATCGTCGAGTTTGAGGCAGGTTTGGGGGGGATGAATTTCTTTTTTTTCTTTTTCTTTTCTTTTCTTTTCTTTTTATGATTTCATTTTCTACCTGCTTGAGAACATCATATATTCGTGTTTATCTGTTTATATGTTAGAAAATGAGAGCTTTAGATATTAATCTGTAATATACCGATCATGGTGATTTCATTTACATTTATATGCAATAATATTACACTCGTTGTAAAACTTTTATTATTATTAATTATTCGAGTATAATTTTTAAGTAACACATAAATAAGGATGTCTATTCTTCAACAGCATTCATTGGACTTTTCTATTTAATTCGAATGAATGATTATGTTTGAATTTTTTATTGTAATATTACAAAGGTAAAGTGATCATCGTATTATTTCAATGAGGCTCTCTCTCTCTCTCTCTTTTTTTTTTTAATCGTTACACTCAGCGACCACCACCTGTCGCACTCTCTCAGTTCCGATTCCACAGGTGACATCTGGAAAATGAACGGCAGGCAAGTAGGCAGGCAGGCAGGCAGGCAGAGACGAGGTGGAGGGAGGGGGTGAGGGCAGGAGGTGGTAGGCATAGGTAGCGTGAAAATGAAGCGAGGACAAGGGTGGAAATATTGTTATTACGAAGTATCACGCGGATCCGGCGTGTAATTAGGAACGTAATTATGGTCCGACGGTAATTTAACTGGATTATCGTTTCGTGATATCTCGCATAGATCGATTCGTCATTAAGTATAATAATGATTATAATAATAATAATAATAATAATAATAATAATAATAATAATAATATTAATAAAAGTATGAAAAGGGGATCGTAAAAACAAATGCCACGTATAAATGAAAATAATATATATATATATATATATATATATATATATATATATATATGTATATAAATAAAATGATTCACAATTTGATATATCAAAGAAATATCAAACTATTTACTTCCGGCGTCACGAGGGTTACTTGCTCCCACGATTCTTTTCATCATCCACAGTGATTTCCGTTTTGCATGACGATGAACGATCGCAAAGGGATGCCAAAGAGAGAAAGAGAAAGAGATAGAGAGCGAAAGAGAGAGAGAGAGAGAGAGAGAGAGAGAGAGAGAGAGAGAGAGAGAGAGAGAGAGAGAGAGAGAGAAGGAGAGAAGGAGAGAAGGAGTACGTGAAGTTTTTTTTGAGAAACGGGATGTGAGAGGGCAGGTGCGAGTTAGGCGAATACTGTCGCATAAAAAGGGTCCAAAAGGGTAGCGGGTTATGCGATAACAGTAATAGCACATATAGAAAGCATACTCCAAACTAAAATAGCTATTATAATGGATCCATAGAATCTACGTGAGAACATGCTTTCAATCCTTTTCCGATTCTCTCCTTTCTTTCTTTGTTAAAATCTTATTATTACATTCTTATAACATAATACATTATAGTTATATATTTCTTATATATATATATATATATATATATATATATATATATATATGTTATATATATGTTATATATATTATATATATGTTATATATATTATATATATATGTATATATATATATATATATATATATATAAAATCAAAATTAACAAAAAATATCAATAGATATTTTATTGACAAGATATAAATATATATAAAAAAAAAAAAGAAAACGAAGAATAAAATAAATGAAGTAAAAAAGAACAAAAAAGTAATTCTCGTCGTACTCGTGGATAAAAGTCCGTAGTGAAATCAACTTCCGAGACGCCTCGTCGCGTACTCACGCCTTTGTTTCATTCACTGGCTACGACGAGTTGCGTTACGTTCTCGTACGCACTCACTCACTCACTCACTTACGCACGTACGCACGTACGCACGTACGCATGCAAGCAGTACGCACGCACGCACGCACGCACGCACGCACGCATGCGCACTCGAGCGCGAAACCCCGACGACCAAGGATGATGGCCCGATTAAATGCGAAAGGAAGAAAGAGAAACTAGCAATATTTCTCTCTCTCTTTCTTTCTTTCTTTTTCAACGCCTTATAAAGTATTCTTAAAAAAGTCCATAGGACTTTTTATCGCTTTTACAAAATATTATAAATAATCTGTACAAGCAAAATGCGTTTATGGAATATTAAATTTTACGATACGTTCCTTCGATTTAATAAACATTAAAGATTAATCGATTAAAAATTACAATTAAATGATTCCCGCGAATAATAATAATCAATTTATTTCTTTTATAACAATTGAAAATACGTTATAATAAATATTTATTTATTTTCTATTTTCGATCGGTTTATATAATTTTGAATGAAATTCTAATGATCGTCGGTTATTGTGAAAGGAAGGTTAGTGGGCGAGGTCGAATCGTATGAACATAATACGTATAAAAGAGACAAAGAAAGAGAGAGAGAGAGAGAGAGAGATAGAGAGATAGAGAGATAGAGATAGAGATAGTATCGTTATTGACACGTGTATTTGACGTAACTCGAGTGCAAAAGAGAGAGAAAGAGACAGACAGACAGACAGACAAACAAAGACGGACAGAGATAGAGACAGAGAAGTAAAATTTCTGAACGAATTTAACGGAGTTCCTCCTTTCATTGGTGAACGATGATGACGATGAAGACGAAGACGAAGACGAAGAAGACAGGCTAAGACGTTGAAGGACACCATCGTAGTACTCGCGTAGTACTCGAGTCTCGTGTAATTTCACGCTCGAGGGACCGGCATCGTACTACGGTACTACTACTATACTATACTATACTACGAGAACTTACGCGAGCGGATGCACCGTATCCGTACCGTATCCGCCGCGTGTTCGTGCCTATTAACCGAGGAAGATCGTAACTTTCGAGAAAGAACTCTTCTTCGATACGATCTTCAAGAATCATTTCTTAAGAAGTTTTTTATAATAGAATAATTTAAGGGGGTTGATGAAACTGGAATGTTTGGAGAAAAATAAAAAGAATCTTTAATTAATATAAATAGGTATACGTTAGTTTTTTGTTTGTTTTATTATTATTATTACTTTTTTTTGACGATAGGAACATCTTTAACAAACGAAAGTAAACGAAAGTAACTCATCGTTTTGTTTTGGTTCTTTTTCTTTTTGCCATAGAATACTAATAAATGTTTATTTAATGTTTATTACTAAATTATAAAAGATGGAACAAAAAGTAGGAAAATATTAACTCTTGCTTTTTTTTTCTTTTTTTTTTCTTTTTTTCGTTTATTTTTTATCATTCAACCCTCATATATATATATATATATATATATATATATATATATATATATATTTATTCATATCTATCATTATAAATTATATTATATATTACATATAAGAAGAAGGAAAATTAATTATTTTAATTTATTTATTTTTCTCTTTTATCTCCAATTTGTTTTTCTTTCTTTTTTTTCTTTCTTTCTTTCTTTCTTCATAATGAAAATAATTCGGAATAAAGTTTCGATGCATTATCGAAAAATTATCGATTCTTCCTTTCTCTATATCTTATCTTATTTTTCCTTTTTTTTTTTTATTTCAGAGGTGGGAACAGCTCGTAGTGTCAAAACTGAAATGGGAGCTTTCAGCAGTGACGCCGGGGGATTTCCTGATACACATTCTCAGCAGACTACCCGTATCTCCTACCTGGGATCACATGATGATCTTGAGGCACGCACAGACCTTCATAGCCCTAAGTGCAAGAGGTAAATTAATAAAACCAATTATAATTCAATTTTAAAACCTATCAAATTCTCGCGCACGAGTTTTATCATCTTTTACGGGGCCTTTACTTCGCCCAGACAATTTTTTTTCTTCTTTCTTTTTTTTTATAATTTCTTTTTCTTTTCTTTTCTTTCCTTTTTTTTTTTTGTAAATTCTAATTTTGTTCCTATTTATCAGAGAGATAGAAATTTATCATTTTAAAAGCATTGATCTCTCGCAAAAGCACGGTCAGACATTTTGATCGTGAGAACGAAGAAGGTAACAATTGTAGGAAATTCATTTAAAGGACGTTAAAGGTCCGATCACGTCGAGGGCTGAACGTCGAGTTACGTTCATGGAATTCGTCGTGGAATTTTTTTTTTGTCGCTTTTCCATCCTCTTCTCTCTCTCTGTCCCCTTCTCCTCCCCAAACTCCTACCTCCTTCTAAACCCCTAGCCTGGCCCCTTATCGCCCTTCGTCACCTGTAATTCGCCTCTCGAAGAAGAGGTACGATCGATCGTATTGCTTCCACGTAGTAGGAAAACATCAGGGGATATTTACTTCAGAACGACTACGACTTCTCTTGAACCCTTCTTCTTCTTGGTGTACATAAAAAAAAAGAGAGGGAGAGAGGAAAAGAGAGAGAGAGAGAGAGAGAGAGAGAGAGAGAGAGAGAGAGAAACGGTATAATAGATTCCTACGTGTTAAAATAATCGTGCATTGAGAGTATAGAATTTTGATTGATAATACGTACATTTTTATATATATATATATCATTCTATGTAGAGAATAGATAGACAAATTTAATTCATTGTCCATTTCGTGGTAAATAATTATCAATTTGTATTAAAATAAAACATGAAAATTACAATAATATATCTATTTACATATAATAATTCCACATATAATGTCATCAATCTATACCAAGATATATAACAAATTTAATAAAATAACAAAGTATAACGATAAATGATTTTCCCTGGATCGTTGATCCCAAAAGATAGTGATATAAAGAGGTACGAATGTGAAAGAAAGGATAAGGGAGGACGAGAAAAAAAAAGAAAATAAACAAATAAAAGAAAGAGGGTTATTTCGAGGATCGAAATTTGATTTACCAAGGAAGAAGATATCTCTCTCTCTCTCTCTCTCTCTCTCTCTCTCTCTCTCTTTCCCTCTGTCTAACATAAGAACAAGTTTGAATTATCGGAATCCCGTTGTTCTCGCGAAGGATCGATCGATCGAGAAGGATCCCACCGAGATCAGAGATCTTTAAATGCCTGAACGTGTCTCATGAACTCGTTTCATATCTCTCTCTCTCTCTCTCTCTCTCTCTCTCTCTCTCTCTCTCTCCTTCTCTCTCCCTCTCTCTCTCTCGGTCATTCTCTGTCTTTCTCTGTCTCGTTTTCTCATTGGATGCCAATACGAACGAGACGTAGCAAGCAATACAACAAAGAGGAGGACATAAGATCCCAACGCACACGTACGTACGTCTTCTGGTTAGCCGGTTGTTATTACAGAGGCTCTGGTGGTAGCAGAGCGCGCAAAAAGGTAGGACCTTCGTCCTTCGTCCTTGTCTGGCCGGTTGGTCCAGTCCAAGCGCGTGGCGAAGAGCCAGTCGTTCAAAGCGAGTAAAGCGCGCACGGCCCTGACGAGAGAGGAACACGAACGACGTCTTGTCCACTACGTGAGTTCGAGGCCTTTCGTTTCTCACGAACCAAACTAGGTAGTCACCAATAAAAGAGAGATAGAGAGAGAGAGAGAACTTTCTTGGTCCAGAAAAACGATTACGAATCTTTCTCTTTCTCTCCTTTCGTTCGTTCTACATATCCGTCATTTTCTATATCTTTCGTTTCTTTTTTTTATTTTCTCCATCTATTTCTCTTTTCACTTTTTAATCTTGTTTTATTTTCTTTTCCTTCTGTATCTCTCTTTCTTCCTCTCCTATTCAAACTCTACCCCTCCCTTCCTCTCTCTCTCTCTCTCTCTCTCTCTCTCTCTCTCTCTCTCTCTCTTTCTCTTTCTCTTTTTCTATCTCGAAGAAAAAAAAAGAAAGAAAGAAAAAAAAGAGAAAAAATTATTCATACCACTCCTTCCAATCTTGATCTTTTCTATTCACGGATGTACATACAAAATTGACAACTTTGACCTGAGCTCTATGACTCTCTCTCTCTCTCTCTCTCTCTCTCTCTCTCTCTCTCTCTCTCTCTCTCTCTCTCTCTCTCTCTCTCTCTCTCTCTCTCTATCTATCTATCTATCTATCTATCTATCTATCTATCTATTTATCTTTCTAACAATAAATAAAAATAGAAAAAAATCAATATTATATAAATGTATCATCTTTCTAGTAACTCTTTCTCTCTCTAATAATTATTTAAAAAAAAAAAAAAATAAATAAAATCAGCTTTGAAACATCAAAGTTGAATCATTCATTCAAGTGAAATTAAAAGAGAAAGAGAAAGAGATAGAGAGAGGGAGAGAGGAAGAGAAAGAGAGATAGATAATAGAACGTTAGAGCGAGAAAAAAGTATCTAAGGGTGACGAGGATCAAAGGACGGAGTGGACTCATTCTTGTTGCTTCGAGGCAAGTAAGGTTAACCAAAGTGGAGGGATGCTGGGAGTATCTATCTGTCTCATTCTTTCTCTCTCCTTCTTCTCTCTCTCTCTCTCTCTCTCTCTCTCTCTCTCTCTCTCTCTCTCTCTCTCGCTTTCTTATGCAAAGCTGACCACACACAGTGCATCTTGGTGCGAGCCGTGAGAGCATACCGAGAGATCTTTGAACAAGTAAAAATGATTTTAGTAATCACGAGGTTCAATGTACAACTTATATACATATAACAAGGAAGTCAATAGATATTATATATATATATATATATATATATATATATATATATATATATATATAATTATTAAATTAAAACAAAAAAAGAAGAAGAAAAGTAAAAATAAAATAAAAGCAATATAAAAATACGTCGTACAGTATTCCAAGAAAAGAAAAAAAGAGGGAGAGAAAAAGTTGATCGAAAAAAATGTAATAAAAAATTAGAAACAATCGACTAATACGATTCTGGATTTGGTTTAGGAAAGACGATCGAAATGATTTCCCGAGGCGAATTGTTACGCGAGAAAAGCCCTGCTCGTGATGAGTTGTTACACAACGTGATTAGCCGTATAATTGATCTAATTGCATCAATGCTCGTCGTCGTTGGCTCCCTCGAATAGCCGGAACGTTCGTAACGCTTCGTTTCAAGGTCGATCGTACCAAAGGCGCTAAAGAGGATGCTGCATGTTCATCTCTCTCTCTCTCTCTCTCTCTCTCTCTCTCTCTCTCTCTCTCTCTCTCTCTCTCTCTCTCGTACGTTCAGTGTGATTATCGAAGAAACGAAAAACAACATTTCACATCACAATCAGCAAACTTCCTTCTCTCATAATGTTTCTTTCTCTTTCTCTCTCTTTAATTCTTTTTTATTCTGTCTTTCTTTCTCTTTTTCTATCTCTTTCATTCTTTTTTATTCTGTCTTTCTTTCTCTCTCTTCAATTCTTTTTTTTTTTTATTCTGTCTTTCTTTCTCACTTCCTTTCTGTTTCTCTGTCTCCGTTCGTACATACGTCGCAGCATCGACGCATTCCTTCCTTATCTCTCGCTTCAACCTCATCGAAGTCTTGCTTGGTTGAGTTCTCGTTAGGCTAATTCCACCGTGAGATATGTGTATACCGTTTCTATGAGGAAGAAAATGCTCTAAACGAGCTTGTAGCCGTGATTAAGTATGTATATATGTGTATATATATATACAACATACATACATACATACATACATACATACATACATACATACACACACACACACACACACACACACACACACACACACACACACACACACAGAGAGAGAGAGAGAGAGAGAGAGAGAGAGAGAGAGAGAGAGAGAGAGAGAGAGAGAGATAATGAATAAAAAAAAATAATCATTACAAAGGGAAACAATATTTTTCAAACGTCGAGATTTTTTTTTATAGCGATCGTATTAAAAATGGTCGAATTAGACGTCGTACTATGTGAAGAAGTTCTATATACTAGATCTTTTTAAAAAGAAATGTAAAAGTAAGAAAAAAACAAAAAACAAAAAAAAAGAAACAAAAATTGTGAAACCATCTTATAAGACAAATATCATACGACAAATTTTCATAGAAAAGTAATCGTATTAAAATATGTTTTTACGTAAAAGATATCATAAAAAAAAAATATTTCATACGAAATAAAAATTGGATGATAACTACTTGTTGGGAAAAAAAAAGAAAAAAAAAAGGAGGAAGAAGAGAGAAGGAAAAAAGAATAAAGTTCAATTGAGAAAGAGCATACTTAAAATATTATAGAAGAAGAGGGGGATGAGAGAGGGAGTACAGAGAATTTTTTTTCCTTTGGCTTCGTCAAGAGGTCGAGGTAAACCACCGGAGAGAAATGTACGAGATGATGTAATCGAAATAGCAGCAGACGAGTGTGAAAATATCGAATCTTTTATATCTTCTTCATTCATTCCTTCTAATTCTTCTCTCTCTCTCTCTCTCTCTCTCTCTCTCTCTCTCTCTCTCTCTTTTTCTTTCTCTTTATCTCCCTAGTCCTTTAATAATTATTATTAAAGAGCGATGCGAGAAATCCAATGTGATGTGATAAAATAACTCAAATGAAATTCTTTTACGCAATGCGTACACACACACACAGATACATTCGAATGAACGATTCAATATTTCTCATTTTTGAATACGAGAAATGATGATATATAAACGTGTGACCATGCATAATACCTATCATAGAGAGAGAGAGAGAGAGAGAGAGAGACAGAGAGAGACAGAGAGAGAGAGAGAGAGAGAGAGAGAGAGAGAGACAAAGAGAAAGGCGGTCCATCTTCCATATAACCAGTTCTAAGAACTTTATTGCACCTTATGCTCGCGAGAATCAATGATTAAAACATAAAATCTTCAGACCGGTATTATATTTAATTATAATAACAGCGACAATGTTTCTAATACGTATGTAATTATATTTAATTATAACGTTAAAATATTAGTTTTAAAAAGTTTATTAGCAAATAAGTAAAATTCTTGATATATAATTTGTTCAGTTTGGCTTTTTACTTTTCTTTTTCTTTTCTTCTTTTTTTTTTTTTTTTATCACGAATCAACGATAAATAAAAATATTTGGTTTTTAATCTTTCAAACACGTTGAATCGGAAAACAATTTATTGTTTCTATATTTCTAAGAACATGTATCTCCTAAGCTGGAATACCTATGTACGTGATTTATGAAACAAATCGGTGAGGATTATACTATCCTTAGCTTTCTCTCTTAAATTTTACGAATGATTATCATATTTCAAGGCTTTTAACATATCGAGGATTTCTCTTCGTTCCTATCTTGGATTAAAAGTGTTAGAATGGTGAAAGTGTGCAATCTTAATCGAAAAGAGCGCAAGGAAACAAATTTTGTTTTTAGAGTTATAGAAATACCCTGACAATCAGCCCGACTAAGAACATTTGGCAGATTCCTTTAAAGGGATCATCGAGAATCCTTAAAACTTCAGTTCATTCTTACTGACATTCCTTACCTTTTATGACGATTCGGCTTCTCGTCAGTTTTAAAGGGAACGATTCGTTTTACGCTAATTGCTCGTAAAAGTTGAAAAAGGATGAATGTCAAATCTTAAATTTTAATCTTTACAGGAAAATCGATGAATATAACATTTTCCATCGTTTACTTTCTAATTTCACGTTTAGAATGAGATAA